>NC_061513.1:335632418-335673320 GCF_022539505.1 Lolium rigidum | reverse complement strand
CATTTTTGAAGTATTGAAAAAATAAGTCTGGACCTCATTTCTAAAACAGAGAAAGCCATAAAAACGTTGTAGCCTCTCTTGTATCTTGAGCTGCCGTCGACGCCGTCTATAATTTGGAAGATTGGATCGTTGCTAGCCACAAAGGATAATTATCTTTATCTTTCACCCGTTTGTTTGATCCGGTGACGGCCGGACGGCCGGCGAGGGAGTCGGTGACGACAAGTTTGATCTCCTCGCCTGCGCTCTTCCGATGGACAAGAACGTGACGACCACACATGCAGACTTCTGAAATCAGTGAGACCTCGACAACGGAGAAAGGGCGGCACGTCCCCAAGCTGCTCAAGGTGGCCATGCGGGGCTTTGGTGGTGGCATTCTGCGTTCATCACTTCATCCTCGCGCCATGCAACAGCCATGTATTCCCTCCGAATAAGTGTACACGCGGGGTTTTCAAGATAAATTATGGGGTGAGGTAAAAATACATTGAGAAGATGCAAATCAATATGTCTCCCCTCTTTAATTTTTCCACCTTCAATGAGCTAAGTGCATGTTGAAATCAAGGAAAACATGTGATGAATATATTATTGAGTATTTATGAACAAAATTTTAAGCTAGATATCTATACTTATTCGTGGACAGAGGGAGTATGGGGCATAACACTGTGTCACTATCAGTCAAAGTGGATTATCCATGCATGCATCAGAGAGACTGTAAACAGCACTTGCCAAACGGTCTATAGTTTATAGTATCAAGAACCTGCAGTATTCTTCCACATGCAGATAAATACTTTAGTTTTGAAAAAACTTTATCGCCAAACTAGGCCTTATAGACATATTTTAGTTATAGATATATCTATATTTAGAAAAAATTGATCACCTTTTTTACATAGAGAAAATACTCCCTCCGTGTATAAAAGGATGCCAAATGTTTGCTTAAACTTAGATATATATATCCACTAATAATGTTTAGATACATGTAAACTTAGATATTTTGTTTACATCCTTTGTGGATAGAGGTACTACTATTACATTTTTGGTGACAGAAGCAAAGATCAGAACGTGAATCTGAGGGGAAAAATGTTAACAACATACCAGACGAAGGGGACCCACATGTTGTGGCTCAGAGGGAGAAACAAGACCGGAAGGAGAGCACCAGGTATGCCAGCAAGGACTGGGCCCGCTGAGGCGTGTCGCGCTGCGAGTGGCTGGCTATAAAGCATCGACGTCAAGGATGGATGGGTTGGCGATTGACTGGTGGCTTCGGCCTCTCTGTAATTTAGCTGTAGCTTTCCCTTTCCTCTCCTCTCAAACATTCAGGTGTTCTGAATTCGTTTGCTGATGAACTAATTCCTGAGAAATAGATCATACTGCTGCAATCCACTGTAGATTCGAATGTATTGTTAACAATCTGGTATTCAGAGCCAAAAATTTCCCCACCACTTCCTCTCCGTTGGTCCTCAATCTGGAGACCCGCGGTCGATCTCAGGCGATTCGGCAGCGAGCCCTCATCATGGAGAACCTATCTGCGGAGCATCGCGCGATCTACGACTCGTTGTCGGCGGCGGCCACCGCACAGCACGAGAGCGCCACACGCGAGATCAAGGATCTCCTCGCGCAGTCCATGGACTCCATCCGCTCCAGCGTCAACAAGGGCGTCACCGACATGCGCGTGTACGTGGATGGGATCGAGTCCTCGCTTCATCAGAGCATGGACGAGCTCCGTGCTCAGATCGGTCTCGCCGCTCCCGAGGAGGATCCGCAGTTCAGGACCTCGGCGAGTGACGCGGAGACCGGCCCAGATGGGCACCATGCTGCTTCGATTACACGGAGGCCGGTCGTGAGGGCCTCTGGCCCTTACATCCCGCCTCCGGCAAGAGGTAACCGTCCGAATCAAAAAGTTACTCATGCTCCTCGTTCGTTTGATTTGGATGATGCGCCAGAGTCACCTCCGCGCGGTCGCACTCCTCGTGTTGACATGCCGAAATTTGATGGCGAGAACCCTAAGTTGTGGCAAATTCGATGTGAAGATTACTTTGAACTCTATGATACTTCGCCTCGCCTTTGGGTGAAACTAGCAGCAATGCAGTTCACTGGTCCTGCGGCTCGCTGGCTCTCGTCAGTTCAGTCGCTGCTTCGCAAGTTTACTTGGCCTGAATTCTGTGAGGAAGTAGTCCGTAGATTTGGCAAAAATGAGCACCAGTCTTTGATTAGGCGTCTCTATAGGCTGGTTCAAACTGGTACAGTACAAGAGTATGTTACACAATTTGCTGAACTAGTAGACCAGTTAGCAGCTTATGGAGAACGCGCTGCTAGCGCGGTGGTAGCGAAAGGCAGTGGCCTAGCTACCCGTCCTGGGTTCGATCCCTGCTGGGACGAATTTTGGGATGTCTCACCAGGAACACTGTTCCACAATAAAATCCCCTCCACACATATGTGCCACAACTACTAGCTCCTAGGGACACCCAAATTATGTGTGCTGTGTGTATAGTTCTAGGGTCTAACTTGTGCACTAGTGGTGTGCGTGTGTGTGGTGTGAGTGTGGTGTTGAGTTAGTGCATAAGTTCAGATACTACAGCTGTAACACAGATCGAGGGGTCTCAAAAAAAAAAAAAAAAAAAAAAAAAAAAAAAAGTTAGCAGCTTATGAGTCTAGTACCGATCCTCTACACTATGTTACTCGATTCATGGAAGGATTACAACCATCTATTAGATTGCTAGTTGCTGTTCAATTACCCCAAGAATTGGATACTGCGTATACCATTGCTTTGGTGCAGGAAGAAGTGGGCGATGGCATTACATCCTTGAATGCCAATCATTATCAACAGCGGCGGCAGTATTCTGGTTTCGGTAATCAGTCTAAGAGCTCTGAAGATAAGAAGACAGTTGATACAACAAACAATCATGATCAATCACGATCAGCTGAAGACAAGTTGGCAGCGCTCAAGGCTTATAGGCGCTCCAAGGGACTCTGCTTCACTTGTGGGGAACGATATTCCAGAGATCACAAGTGCAAAACCTCTGTGCAACTCCATGTAGTGCAAGAGATGTTGGAGTGCTTCCAGTTCCAGGATTATTCATCACCTGAACATTCGTCAGCGTCTGATGATATGGAGCTTATGCATATTGCAGCTGATGGATTAGAAGAAGCTTTGCCTGAACGTTCCATCCTTCTAAATTGTCATGTACAAGGCCAGCCTGCTACATTCTTATTAGATTCTGGTAGTAACAACTCGTTTATCAGCAGTAAATTGGCGCAGCTAATTGATGGGCATGTGCCCTTAGCCCGGCCCAGGCGAGTCAAGGTAGCTGGAGGAGGTATTCTGCAGTGCACTTCTTACATCCCTAATTGCAACTGGCAATGTGGCAGCCATGAATTTTGTTCTTCGTTCAAAATCTTGCCATTGCAGAGTTATGATGGTATAGTTGGTATGGACTGGCTATCATCTCATAGTCCTCAACTAATCGATTGGCACCAGAAGTGGCTGGCATTTCCTGTGAATGGGGCTTGGATCTGTTTACAAGGTACTTTATCTGACGAATTTGCTTGCACGGTGATCGAGATTCAACTAGTGCAAGACTTGCCAGAGACCATGACTAATTTACCTGTTGAAGTCAAAGCATTGCTTGATTCTTTTGCGGATGTGTTTGCATCTCCTCAAGGGTTGCCTCCAAAAAGAGCAGTGTCACACTCTATTCCCTTGTTACCAGGAGCTAGACCTGTGCAAATCAGGCCCTACAGATTTGCACCTGAATTGAAAGATGAAGTAGAAAAACAAATTCAAGAAATGCTTGCGTCAGGTGTGATTAGACCAAGTAACAGCAGCTTTGCTTCTCCTCTGATAATGGTTAAGAAGAAAGATCTTACTTGGCGGCCCTGTGTTGACTACAGGCATTTAAATGCCTTGACGGTGAAAAATAAATACCCTCTCCCCGTCATAGATGAACTACTAGATGAGCTTCATGGTGCCAGTTATTTCTCTAAATTGGATCTACGTGCTGGCTACCACCAGATCTGATTAACTGAAGGGGATGAATACAAAACAGCTTTCCATACCCATCATGGGCACTTTGAGTTCACAGTCATGGCATTTGGACTAACAGGTGCCCCTGCCACGTTCCAGGCTGAAATGAACAGAACACTTGCTCCCTTGTTAAGAAAGTGTGTTTTGGTATTCTTTGATGACATCCTTGTGTACAGCCCAACATACGAGGACCATCTTTGTCACCTAAAGTCTGTGCTGCAGCTTCTTACAGAAAATGAGTGGAAGGTGAAATTGTCTAAGTGTGAGTTTGCCCAAAAAAGTGTACATTATCTTGGCCATGTAATATCTGCTGTGGGAGTTTCTACGGATGATTCCAAGATCTCAGCCGTGAGGGATTGGCCTACTCCAACTGATGTGAAGCAACTCAGAAGTTTTCTGGGTCTGGCAGGGTATTATAGGAAATTTGTGCGCAGCTATGCTTCGATCAGCAGACCATTGACCAATCTCCTTCGCAAGAACACACCGTTTATATGGACATCAGAAACTGAGTTGGCCTTTGTTACTCTGAAGAACTCTCTGATCACAGCACCCGTTCTAGCCCTTCCGGATTTCTCTTCTACTTTTGTTGTGGAGACGGATGCGTGTGATTCTGGTATTGGGGCAGTACTTTTACAGTGTGATCATCCTTTAGCCTTTGTCAGTAAGGCATTGGGGCCAAAGAATAGAGGGTTGTCTACATATGAAAAAGAATATATGGCCATTTTGCTTGCAGTTGAGCAGTGGAGGCCATATCTACAACACAGTGAATTTTTAATCAAGACTGACCATGCCAGCTTGGCACATTTAACAGACCAACGCTTACATACACCGTGGCAGCACAAAGTTTTCACTAAACTTATGGGGTTACAATACAAGATCGTGTACAGGAAGGGATCAGAAAATAGAGTAGCAGATGCTCTCTCTCGTCGTCCACATTCTGACTTAGAGAGCTTTGCTATTTCTAAAGCACAACCGGCCTGGATTATGGCAGTAGTTGATGCTTATCAACAGGACACTACTGCAAAACAACTTCTGCAGCGCCTTGCTTTGAGTCCAGAAACAGAAGAGCGTTTTACCTTACACGAGGGAATTATCAGGAAGAACAACAGAATCTGGCTTCCTCCTAATTCTGCGCTACAAGAACAGATCATTCGTGAGTTCCATGCCAGTCCTATTGGAGGACATTCTGGTATCCCGGTGACTCTGCGTCGCTTGAAGCAGCTCTTCTCTTGGAAAGGAATGGCCAAGTCAGTGCATGATTTCGTTAGGCAATGTGTTGTATGTCAACAAGCGAAACCTGATCGTTCTAAATACCCTGGCCTCCTTCAACCTTTACCTGTGCCAGATGCAGCTTGGCAAATAATATCAATGGATTTTATTGAAGGACTTCCTCGATCAGGCCGTTACAATTGCATCTTGGTTGTAGTGGACAAATTCAGTCGGTATGCTCATTTCCTACCCCTTGCTCATCCGTTCTCGGCATCTGTAGTAGCATCTGTGTTCATGGATAATATTTTCAAGTTACATGGACCTCCAGAACAGATAATATCAGACCGAGATAAAATCTTCAATAGTTTGTTCTGGCAACAGCTCTTTGCTTCCACCGGCACAAATCTTAAAATGAGTTCTTCTTACCACCCGGAAACTGATGGCCAGACAGAACGTGTGAATCAGTGTCTTGAAGGATATCTCCGTTGTTTTGCACACGCCTGCCCTACCAAATGGATCCAGTGGTTACCTTTAGCTGAATACTGGTACAATACGAGTCTCATTCAGCTCTGGGCACTTCCCCTTTTGAAGTCTTGTACGGGCGCTCACCAAGACAGTTTGGGATTACTGCTGACAGTACTTGTTCTGTGCCTGACCTGCAAACCTGGCTGGATGAGCGAAAACTTATGCAAGACTTGTTGCGCCAGCACCTAGAGCGCGTTCGTCAGAGGATGAAACATCATGCTGACAAAAAGCGAACCGAACGGACATTCTCAGTTGGGGACCGTGTGTTCCTCAAGCTTCAGCCATACGTACAGTCTTCTGTGGCTCCTCGAGCTCATCATAAACTCCTCTTCAAATACTATGGACCTTATGAGGTGGTGGAGCGTGTGGGTGAGGTAGCTTATCGGCTGGCCTTGCCGGAGAGCAGTAGAATCCACCCTGTGATCCATGTTTCACAGTTGAAAAAGGCCATTGGACCTGATGTGCAGATCCAAACTGTTTTGCCCTCTCCTCTTGATGTGTTACAGGTTCCAACTCGTATCCTGCAGCGTCGTCTCCGACAACAAGGACCTGTCGCTGTCACTCAAGCTTTGATCCAGTGGTCCGGGCAACCTGAAGCTCTTGCAACATGGGAAGATTACGATGATCTTAAGCGTCGGTTCCCTCGTGCACCAGCTTGGGGGCAAGCTGGCCCTCAAGGAAGGGGGAGTGTTAACAACATACCAGACGAAGGGGACCCACATGCTGTGGCTCAGAGGGAGAAACAAGACCGGAAGGAGAGCACCAGGTATGCCAGCAAGGACTGGGCCCGCTGAGGCGTGTCGCGCTGCGAGTGGCTGGCTATAAAGCATCGACGTCAAGGATGGATGGGTTGGCGATTGACTGGTGGCTTCGGCCTCTCTGTAATTTAGCTGTAGCTTTCCCTTTCCTCTCCTCTCAAACATTCAGGTGTTCTGAATTCGTTTGCTGATGAACTAATTCCTGAGAAATAGATCATACTGCTGCAATCCACTGTAGATTCGAGTGTATTGTTAACATCCTTTGTGCATTGGGGCCAAAGATTCGAGTATATTTTAGTTATAGATATATCTATATTTAGAAAAAATTGATCACCTTTTTTACATAGAGAAAATACTCCCTCCAGTGTATAAAAGGATGCCAAATGTTTGCTTAAACTTAGATATATATATCCACTAATAATGTTTAGATACATGTAAACTTAGATATTTTGTTTACATCCTTTGTGGATAGAGGTACTACTATTACATTTTTGGTGACAGAAGCAAAGATCAGAACGTGAATCTGAGGGGAAAAAGTGCAAACTTGAAATCCCCTCTCTCTCCTCTGGACAAAGGGAGAGACTTGTCACGCCTGGCGGGTCATAAAGCAACCGAACACAGAACAATTACGATGATGGCTAATCCATCGAAGGCTCTGGAACTTTCTCCATAACTCACCTTTGACGCCCCCACCGCACCGCTCGCGTTCCACCACCTTGGAGAAGCTTCTATCGCCTTCCAGACTCCCCGCCTCCGGCCAGGTATATATGCCCCGCCCGCCTCCTCCCGTCGCATCACCACCGAGCTAATCAACAAATCAAAAATCCAAATCAACTTTAGTCTTCAGATCATCCAGCGAGCGAGCGAGCGAGAATGGAGGGCAGGGTGTTCGGGCTGGAGACCCCGCTGATGACGGCGCTGCAGCACCTGCTGGACATCCCGGACGGCGAGGGCGGGAACGCCGGCGGCGAGAAGCAGGGCCCGACGCGCGCCTACGTCCGCGACGCGCGCGCCATGGCGGCGACCCCGGCCGACGTGAAGGAGCTCCCCGGCGCGTACGCGTTCGTGGTGGACATGCCGGGGCTCGGGTCCGGCGACATCAAGGTGCAGGTGGAGGACGAGCGGGTGCTGGTGATCAGCGGCGAGCGCCAGAGGGAGGAGAAGGAGGACGCCAAGTACCTGCGGATGGAGCGCCGGATGGGGAAGCTCATGCGCAAGTTCGTGCTGCCCGAGAACGCCGACATGGAGAAGATCTCCGCGGTTTGCCGCGACGGCGTGCTCACCGTGTCTGTGGAGAAGCTGCCGCCGCCCGAGCCCAAGAAGCCCAAGACCATCCAGGTCCAGGTCGCCTGAGACGGAAAACCAGAGGTCTTTGCCTGCTTGCGCGTCTGATCGAAGCTGAGTGGGCTTGCTGTGATGAGTGATGTGTTCTCTTCTATCTGCTGGTGTGGTGCCTTGAAAGGATATCGTGTGAGTCTGGATGTTTGGTGTTTCGTTAATGGAAATGGGAACGATCCCCTGCTTTGTCTAAATAAATGTATGAATCGTTTGGTCACAATTTTGTTTTTGAAAATTTCAAGCTGTGCGGTTTAAGTTTTAGAGGTTCCGTTCGTCTCTCAAAATTTGCGCCTGTAAATAACAGCATATATAAGCTAATAACATGTGGGGGTATTTTTTTCAAAATTTTCTGAGAGAAAGAAAGAAATCCGAAGCGCTTTTTCAGCAGGGGAACATGACTTGACCCATTCGTATTTCAAATGGCTTTTTCGTAAACATTTAATCAAAATTTACGAAGTTTAACTTTCACAACTCAAAATGCAAGCAGTTGTAAACAAAGGAGGAGTAGCTGCTCGAGCTAAATTGTGAGCCTCTTGAGTGTATTGCCTTCAAGTCATGCAACAACTAATGGCCATTTGAGGTTTTCGAAAATTGATTGTTTAACCTAAATTTCACAAATTACAACTTAAGTTTGCACATGCTTGTATGCCTATATAGAAAGCAAATTCTTCGACTCCAAATGATGAAAAAAATAAAGTAGGACAAATTTCTAGAAAAATATATCACTTGGGGATTTATTAGATATTTTAGATGAATTTTGGATGGTTGCATGATTTGTAGGACTGAAGTGCTTAGATATTTTTCCTGCAGAAACTTTTCCCTTACTAATTCCAAAGAAATTTCACATCCTTGGAACCTAAGATTATTACTTCTCTAGCATGAAAACATTATTCGAAGTAAATCGCTTTATTTAGGATTTAAGTGGGCATTGTGACACGCCTTTTCCAATTCTATGTTTCCGTTTGATTCAAAAGGTTATCATGAGAATTTAGATATATTTTCAATGCAATATTTAGACAACACTACCCACTATGTATTCTTTGATATGTAGGGTTCCGAATAAACTATATTATGTAAACACAATGCCATGTGGGCATTGCATTAGAAAAAGAATATCCTTTTTTGTTAAAAAATTGGGGTGGACGAAAAATAACTCTATAATTTTTGCTCCTACAAATCAAACAACCATGAAAAAAAATCTTAAAGAAGTTCTTATGAAAATAATCCTTATAAAGAGGCCCAAACTGCCTCGGAAGTATTATTTTCCTAAGGTGCAAAAAACATATTATAAAAATAATCATACATAATTTGGGTTGACATGAAACTTCGGTCTCAGATTTGTTTAT
The DNA here is from genome assembly GCF_022539505.1 of Lolium rigidum. Taxonomy (NCBI): domain Eukaryota; kingdom Viridiplantae; phylum Streptophyta; class Magnoliopsida; order Poales; family Poaceae; genus Lolium; species Lolium rigidum. Next base: position 335,664,126 of record NC_061513.1, on the reverse strand, counting down.
CTACGTGCTTTTCAATTCTACGATAAGTAGATGTTTTAATGTTTCTTTTGAATCCATATGAAACAAGAGAAAAATGTAACCGAATTATGTTTATCCAATTTAAATATGAATCTTTCAGAACAAGTATTTAATAGAAGATTGGAGCAACTTTATAACAACCAAGTATCTTTCACAAGTCCTAAAGTATTACTTATTTGGAATTGTTGAAAGTGCCATCATGTTTATTTCATAAATTTATGTTTAGAAGTAGTTAAGAGTTGTACAAGGGGTGATGTTTCTGTTGCTAAATTATCTGGTCTTGTTGTTTTTCTTTGCAATTTGATGTAGGAAATTAGCAAACTAGAAAGGGGGGGGGGGGGGGATCACCAAAATGCCAATTCAGCTAAAAGCTAATCCATTTGGATAAATAGAAGCTTGATGTAATTTTCATTATGTTTGAGGTGCTTTTCACATCTTTCGAACATCTATAATAAATACAAATTCTTCTCGCAAAGAAAGAGCTTGTATTAATCTGCCAAGATGTCAAAGATGGAACTTTTTCAAGAGAATCATCTCATATAAATTCAACAACCCACATAGAGTATATCTCAAATAACATGTAGAATTGAATGATATACGATTTTTCTCCAATGGTTCCTTTATATAATGTTTCATGCGTAATTCTTATCATCTAGGCTCTGTTGGATATACGGGATTTCAAAAACATTATAATAGGTAAAATGCATGATCTTGTTTACATGCTCACTCATGTCCTACGGGATTATGATTGCGCGAGAACGTTGTTCAATTGCACCACAAGAAATAGGAAGGTTATTCCGAGAACTTGGAGTGGATGAAACTTTTTCAACAGAATCAACTCCTACAAATCAAACAACCCACGTAAAGTATATCTCGAGGATTTTAATCACACAAATTTAGTATGAAAAACATATGTATAAAGAGGCCCGAATCTTGTCCAATGACATAATTTGGTTCATACATGGCCATCTAGGATTCAAGTTGACATGTTATTAACTCCTATAAATTAAACAAGTCATCTAGAAAAATCCCTAAGAGTTTTAATCCTATAAAATTGTATAATTCAAATTGAACACAAGGGGGCAAAACCTGTCGGAAAAATTGGGTCCCAACAATTATACACCTTTTTTTATGGGAGCGGTCGAGGCAGCAAATGGGATAAGGGAAACCTGGTGCAAATATCCTAGGTGCATATAAAAAAGGCCAGTAATAGAAACAAACAAATGGATGTTGTACGAGTATTTTTCAGTATTTTCTTGCTTTCTCTTTTTTTCCCATCTTTGTTTGTTATCCAATGGAATTGCACTATAATTTCTAGAAAAAAAGGATTGCGCTTTCATCTTACTGACTCCTGATTTCTTATTTCATTTCTGCACTTGTTGACCATTGTCTTATAATGTTTTGCAACTTGCAAGGTACAACTTAATTCTTCTTTCTATTATCAAACACAAGAACATAATGTTGAGACACACACTATACATGTACACATACTAGTAATTATATAGTGTTCAACTGGACATGACACTATAATACCATTTTTGTCTATGTTGGCGTTGTTAGATCCTACAACAAAAAATAGTATTAATATTACTTTAGATGAAAGAGACGCAAATAAAAGGGGGAGTTAGATTGTGTTTATACGATATTGTATATGACCATCTCCGTATGCAGAGGCGAGGTGCTCATCCCCTATTTTTGAAAAATATGGAAAACTATAGCAACTTTATGATAGTATAGTTTATTTCAGAAGTCCTAAAGTAAATCTTAATTGCGAGTCTCATGTTGTTTATTTCATCAAATTATTAAAAATAGCCAAAAATGCACAAAAGCTGATCAAGCGAAAATTAAGGCAGAATTTTTTAATTAAGCAAATAGGATTTATAATAATCAACCATGATACCAAACACATGTGAATGCAGCTAAAGCCAAAAGGAGAAGAAAAGTGCAAGGTTTTTTTTTTGAACAAGGTAGGGTCCAAAGATCCTAGAAGCTGCTAGTATTAAACATGGGGTGGGTACAAATTACAGAAAAAACCCTACAGATCAGGAGATTTCTGGATAAGGACCAAATTATTAAAGAAAAGACCCTCAAAAAGATTTGGAAAACGCGATCAGGTCCTTGCTCTGCACCGCAGAAGAGAATCTCCGCTGAGACGCTCCACCAGAGAACGAACACCGGCGCCGGGGATGAACCGCTTGGTCCGGCGTCGTGGTGGAAGCAGAAGCTCTTCCCCTTGGACTTCTTGGTCCTTGGGAAGTCAGAACTCCAGGAGAAGGGCCGCCAATCGGCCATATGATGCAGGGGCAGGGCATCGCCGGCATAAGTCCCCCACTGTAGAGCTTCCCTGGATGAACGATGCATCAGCAACGGCAACGGCGAAGAAGGCGCGGCTCCAAAGCACCTCTTGGGCAGCATCGGCTCCGATAGGCGTTAGGCGGCGAATCGGCGGCTTCTCCTTCCTCGCCACCATGGCGAGGCCAGGGAGAAGCCGAGCCGATGGCCGGCCACCACCACTCGAATCCGGTGCAGGTAAGACCTCATGGATGATGCAGAAGAACTGGCGGCGGCGTGTGTGCGCTCCTCCTCGCCTCCACGGTCGGCCAGGAGCTTGTCGACGACGCCTATCACTGACGGGTGCATGCTTTCCCCCTCGCCGCCAAGGCCGGCCAGGAAAGGATGACGCCCGCCGCTTCCGCACTTCATCAGGTGGTGCTCCGCTGCTTCGTTATTGAAGGAAGCGCCAGCCCCTTCCATCCCTCTCCCCTCCGCCCACCGGAGAAGAAGAAGAAGGAGGTAGTACCCTATAACAGCCAAGATCCAGGCGGCCAGATCTCGACTTCCGCCTCCACTACTGGGCATAGAGCCCCCTACCGGCAAACTGCCGCAAACCCTAGCTAAACTATCTACCGACGCCTCTCCTCCGCCCATCTTCACCGGCGACGCCGCGCGAGATGAGCTTCGGATCGGCCCGGCACCGTCGAGAAGACCCTCAGGTACTGTAGATTAACGAGAGTGGGAAGTAGGGGGGGGAATGAGTGTCAAAAGTGCAAGATTCAAATATCTGTCTCCACTCGACAAGGAGACTCCTGAATGACACGTGGGGCCAGAATGCAACCAAACATACGGCATTTACGAAGAAGCTAATCCAATGAAGGCTCTGGAACTTTCTCCATCGGCTCGTCTTGACGCCGTACCGTATCTCTCGCATTCCACCACTTTTCAGAAGTTTCCAGCCCCTTCGAGAGTCCCCGCGCCGCCTCCGGCCAACCATATAAGCCCCGCCCGACTCCTCCCGTCGCATCACCACATAGCAAATCAACAAATCAAAAATCCAAATCAACTTTAGTCTTCCTAATTGATTGTGCCAAGCATTCAGTTTTCCTTCCTACTTCGACAGGCCACATAGTCTATTCACCTTCTGAGACACCTTCCGTTCAGCTCTTCGCTTTGAATCCTAGCTCTCTTCCGGAGCTTGAATCTATCCCGGTGGTTTGCGACTTTCCTGACGTCTTTCCTGAAGAACTTCCGGGTATGCCACACTGACGAGGCTGTTGAGTTCGTCATTGAACTAGAGCCTGGAACAGCTCCTATCTCAAAGAGACCATACAAAATGGGTCCAAATGAGTTGGCTGAACTCAAGAAGCAGCTTGACGAGTTGCAAAAACTTGGTTTCATTCAGCCAAGCACTTCTCCATGGGGATGTCCTACCATCTTCGTCAAGAAAAAGGATAAAACTGATCGATTGGTGGTTGACTACCGCCCTCTCAATGAGAAAACGATCAAGAATACATATCCTCTTCCTCGCATCAATGAGCTATTTGATCAGCTTGCGGGTGCAACTGTGTTCTCTAAGATGGATTTGGGAAGCGGTTATCACCAAATCAAAATCCGCAAAGAGGATGTACCCAAGACAGCCTTCAAAACTCGCTATGGTCTCTATGAATATACCGTCATGTCCTTTGGCCTCACTAATGCTCCTGCCACTTTCTCTCGGTTGATGAACTACATTTTCATGGAGTACCTCGACAAGTTTGTGGTAGTCTATCTCGATGATATCCTTGTCTACTCCAAGTCCAATGAGGAGCATGAAGAGCATCTTCGCCTCATTCTCCTGAAGCTTCGTGAACACCGTCTCTATGCCAAGTTCTCCAAATGTGAATTTTGGCTTCCTCAAGTCGTCTATCTTGGTCATGTCATTTCGGGAAAAGGCATTGCTGTCAATCCTGAAACCGTCAAGGCGATCGTTGAATGGCTTCCTCCGAAGAATGTCAAGCAAGTGAGAAGTTTCCTCGGTTTGGCAAGTTACTGTCGCCGCTTTGTTGAGAATTTCTCCAAGATCGCCAATCCTCTTACCGATCTCCTGAAGAAAGACAAGAAGTTCCTTTGGTCTCCTCAATGCCAAGAAAGCTTTGACCTCCTCAAGCAGAAGCTCACTTCCACACCTGTCCTTGTCCTTCCAGATACTTCTAAACCTTTCCAGATATTCGTGATGCCTCTCTTCATGGTTTAGGTCTTTGTCCTCATGCAAGAACGTCAAGTTGTGGCGTATGCTTCTCGTCGGTTGAAAAAGCATGAACTCAACTATCCCACACATGATCTTGAGCTTGCAGCCGTGTTACATGCTTTAATAACATGGCGCCAATACTTGTTGGGCAACAAATGTGAGATCTTCACCGACCACAAGAGTCTGAAATACATCTTCACACAACCCAACTTGAACCTCCGTCAAACGAGATGGATGGAAACCATCAAGGACTTTGATCTGTCTATCAGTTACACTCCAGGCAAAGCTAATGTCATGGCTGACGCCCTTAGTCGCAAGTCCTATTGCAACAACCTCATGATTCAAGAAAGTCAACCTGCTCTTTATGAAGAATTCGGGAAATTGAATCTTGAGCTTGTTCCCCAAGGCTACCTTGCAAACTTGGTGATCACGCAAACTCTTGAAGATAAGATACGAACCGGACAGTTAAGAGATGGTTGTATCAAAAACATCAAAGAGAACATGCACAAGCCCAAGTACAAGTCCTTCTCTATCGATGATCAAGGAACTCTCTTCTTCCAAGGTCGAATCGTTGTTCCAAAGGATTCAAACCTCAGAAGCCTCATTCTCAAAGAAGCTCATGACACTCCTCTTTCTATACATCCTGGAAGCACAAAGATGTATCTCGACATCAAGTCTACCTATTGGTGGACTAGGATGAAAAGTGATATTGCTCACTATGTCTCAGAGTGTGATGTTTGTCGCCGTGTCAAGGCAGAACATCAAAGACCTGCCGGTGTCCTCCAACCCCTGAAAATTCCTGAGTGGAAATGGGATAAGATTGAGATGGACTTTGTGACTGGTTTTCCAAAGTCTCGGAAAGGCAATGATGCTATCTTTGTAGTGATTGACCGTCTTTCCAAGGTTGCTCACTTCCTTCCTGTCAAAGAAACAATATCTGCTAGTCAGTTGGCTGAGCTCTACCTTTGCAAAGATTGTTTCTCTTCATGGTGTTCCCTTGGAAATAAGCTACGATCGCGGAAGCATCTTCACTTCCGAGGTTTTGGGCAAGCTTTCGGAAAGCTATGGGAACTAATCTGCTCTTCGACCATGACTTACCATCCGCAAACGAGTGGGCAAGTCGAAAGAGTCAATCAGATTCTCGAGGACATGCTCCGTGCTGTGTTATCTCCTTCGGCATGAAATGGGAAGAATGCCTTCCATTCGCTGAGTTCTCTTACAACAACGGCTATCAAGCCGGTTTGGGCATGGCACCCTTCGAAGCTCTCTATGGTCGCAAATGCGAACACCTCTAAGCTGGTGCAGAAACTGGTGAAAGGCAAATCTTTGGCCCTGATGTCATCAACGAGGCTGAAGAAAAGGTGCGAATCATTCGTGACAATCTCAAGATAGCACAATCTCGGCAGAAAAGCTATTATGATAGCAAGCACCGTGATATGTTATATCAGCCTGGTGATCAAGCCTACCTTCGTGTTACTCCTATGAGGGGCACTCATCGCTTCGGTATCAAAGGCAAGCTGGCGCCAAGATACATTGGTCCCTTCAAGGTTCTAGCAAAGCGTGGTGAAGTCGCTTACCTCCTTGAACTCCCTGAGAAGCTCTCCAAAGTGCACGATGTCTTCCACGTGTCACAGCTCAAGAAGTGCTTCAAAGATCCGGGCCGTGCAGTTGATCACGAGTCCATCGACCTCCAAGAAGACCTCTCCTACAAAGAGCATCCTGTTCGGATTCTTGATGAAGCTGAACGTCGTACTCGCAACAAGTCTGTCAAGTTCCTCAAGGTGCAGTGGTCGCACCATTCTGATAAAGAAGCAACTTGGGAGCGGGAAGATCAACTCCGTTCCGAGTACCCGTCCTTTTTCTCTTCTTCCTGAGAATCTCGGGGCGCGATTCCTTCAAGGGGGGGCGTTTGTAACATCCCAAGTGAGCTACCATCTTTACTTTCCATGTTTATGCATCATCTTTGCATCATGCATGTCATATCATGTCACCTTTGGTTTTTAAATAAATTGCATTTGGTTTTGTTGCTCTATATGTTATGGGTTTGTTCTTCCTCCTTCTCTCTCTTGTTTCATCTCACCACTTGTGATGTTACAATAAAAGCACAAGCCAAACCTCCTTCCCTCTCTTGACCTACTTTCAAATAGGTCATGCCAAAATTCTTATATGGTTTGGTATATAAACCTCCCCTCTCATTCTTTTTGCAATGCAACTATTTTTAGTTCTTGAGATGGTTCTCAAATGGATGAGCCCATTAGGATTGTCAAATATTTGAAGACCAAATAATTTCAATCTCTTTTAATTTTCTCTATGCCTCTCTCTCTCTTTTAATTCATTTCTCTTTCTTACTCAAGCCACCATATATGGTATAACTTGAGCTGATCTCATATTCTTCCCTGTTCAAATACTTCAAACACTACCCTTCTCAAATTTTCAGAAAACAGTTTTGGTTACAAAGAAAATAAAAACAGAAAATAAAAAGAAAGAGAAAAAACCCTAAGCTAACCTAACGCTACAGCCATCTAACAATCTAATCTAACCAAGCCTAGCTAACCTCAACCCATCTCCACTTCACACCCGGCCCAACCTTCCTCTCTTTACCAAAAATAGCATGCAAGCTAGCCATCTCTCCCTTTTCACGTGAGCACCATGGCTACATCTGGAAATGGAGAAGCTCCCTGCTCTCCACGTCCTCCTTCTCTCCATCCACCGGTCCTCCTCCTTCCCTTTTAAGCAGCAGCACCAGCAAACCCTACCCTTTTCTCCTTCCTCCTCCAAACGCCGCCGCCACCATATCTTCCTCACGGCAGCAAACACCACCGCATCTGCAGCTCAACGCTGGCCTCCACCAGCGCCATGGCCGTCACCTATGTAAAGTGAGGCACCTCGTCTCCACTCCACCCTGGACTCCCTCAAGGACGCCAAGACCTGCAGCCCTCAAGCATCTTCTTCATCTTCAACAACCGGCCACCCTCTCCTTCATCTCCGGCCGGCTCCTCCGGACACTTCTCCGTCGCCTCCTCCACCTCTCCTTCGACACCACCAGGATGAGCTTCATCTTCTACACCTCCCCTGCATGCCAAGCTATCAGATCCGAGGAAGAAACGCAGTAGGATTCGAAATCGAAACGAAAACGAGTTGATAAATCGTCCAGTTTTTGCTGCTTCGCGGTGCCATCTTTCGGCGGATCTCACCTCCAGCACAGGCCACTCCAGCTTGCGTTCTTCGCACCGTTGGAAAGCTGAGAGTGTGGGCTACAACTTTGGTGTTGGAAGCGACCAATTTGGTTGCCTGTAGACGACTCCACCTTCGATCAAACATCTGTCCAGAATCTGTTTCAGCTTCGCTGTTTCTCGCACACGTCGCGGTACCGACTTCTCCGACGTCTCCCCGGCGAAACAGGTCGTTTCAGTACTCCATACTTGTTCCAGTAGATGCACAACTACACCCTCTCTCTTCTGGTCGTCGAATCAACGAAATCGGAGCAACACACACGACGCCACATTCGTTCAAAGTCGGCTCCAGAAAACAGTTTATGTTTTCAGTTTCAGTTTTGCTGTTTCGTCGGCCCAACTTCCGGCGAGCTTCTCCGGCGATACCGTGCACTTTTTCCAACCATTCCGGTCTCTTTCAAATCTTGGCACATCCATCTTACTCAACTCGTCGAGTATTATCAGTTTGGCTTCACAGGTTCCTCGTTCTCGTAGCTTTAAAACTCGTGCACATAACAACTGCAGCTGTCACGTTTCCTTTTCGCAGTGTCAATTTCTTCAGTTAACTGCGGCCATCTGTTTACTTTGACTGAACCCTATATTTTGAACAATCACTAGCAGCAGCACACTGGCTTTGCGCCTTGCACCACACTGGAGCGACCTGAGTTCAAATTCTGCCCTGCGCAGGATTAAGTACCCTTTTTGGCAAAACTGCTATTCATCAAATTTTAGCCCCTGTCTAGTTTTCAAGTGTTTTAAAACTGCACTTTCCCAAAACCAAATCATACAAACTTTATATCCTTTATGTTCAGAATTCAGTGAACTTTCCAAATATAAAGTTTGTTTCAACTTTTGAACAATATAAAATCTGACCACTTTTTAGATTGGGACTAATTTGCTATAACTTGCATAATTCATAACTACTAACCTAGAATTCCAAATTCAACATGCTTTATATCTTTTTGCATCAGAAAAACATGAGGAATTCAAATATTAACTTGTCATGCATCATAGCCCCCTGCCCTGGTTCGGCCTAATTAAAAATCTGCAACTATAACTAAATGTTATGTGTGGGTGTCTATCATTTCTTGCTATATCTGAACACCCCACTTAAATTTGCCATGTATGAAACCCTTGCACCTCATGCATCATATTGCGCATTGCATACTTGTATTGATTTGTGCCTTTACTTTCCTTGTATGTGCTATTTGGTTCTTCTCGAGTAGACATCGGCACCGAGAAGTTCGAGGAGTTCCTCTACATCACCCCTGAAGATCGCGTTCGTGTTTCCTCTTCCGATTTGACAGGCGAGCCCACCCCTTCACCTATTTTACATTTTCATGCTCTTTTGATCTATTGCTACCCTTATGTCGCGATTCTGTTGTGTCACGTGTCCTTTTCCACCTGTTATCCTATATCACCGAATTACACCTCCTCGCCCTACCTGTTGTTTGATGTCTGCCAGCTTTGCGAGTCGTAGGCGAGTTTAGGGTTCTTGTTGATATCTCGAAATGTTCGGGATATCTTGTTGGGTAGTTGTTTTACTTGCTATATCTGTTGTTGGAGATATTCATGGCTCACCCTAATGATAGTATTAGAATGGATAAGAAGAGGCATCGGTGGGTCAACTGTATATTTGGTTTTACCATGGCTCACTTGTGTCCAATTTTATAATTAGGACGAGTTCTTGTTTTCTGATCCAAGACTGAGCGCACTAACCACACGTGGGAGGTTTCACTTTGGGCCCCCTCGACCTATTACGGAGCTGCTTCCCTTGTCCAAGTGCCACAATTAGATTTGTAACGTTTTGTTTCCCCCGAGCGTGCAAGCTTGTTTCTTTGTGGTCAGATGTTATGGTGTTACTTTTGGGGAAGCCGTTTGTGCCTTGTAACCCTGTTATCTCTTGCACGCTCGTAGGCGCGGCACGTATTGCTGAGGATGGATTCATCCTGCGGGCACTGTTTACATCCGAAAGCCGTTCTCGCAACAGCTAGGTCCGCGTCGGAGTTCCGATCGGGCTCTGAAACGGATTTAACCTAGATAGGTGGCTTCTTGGACTTGGTACGTGGCGAAGGTAGGGGTTGTGATGCGAGGTTTCGCTGGCAAGTTTTCTCAAAACCCTTGCTTGTGGAGTCGGACATGCGTGTATGGGTACAGTAGTGCATCCCTGCAGGGTGAAATCTTATCGATAAGCCGTGTCCGCGGTTATGGACGACTTGGAGATGTTTAACTCGATCATAGAACAACTTACACCTTATTTGCCTGTTGATAATAATTTGCTAATAAAACTTTCTCAAAAGTGTGTGTGCCTTTGCAATACCTCTTGGCGAAGGGGAATCGCATTGGCTGGGTCTTGTTCGCAGAGTATAGAACTGCTAGATTATGCGCTCTCTCACCTTCTCTGATAGACGAATGTTGTAGCGTGTCTCTATTGGATAGTTGCTTTGCTGCCGCTAAACCCCACATATAGCCGGGCGAAGTTTACACCGCCCACCAGCAAGCATAGCTGGTCTTGTCTCGCAAGTACGTGCCATTGGTACTTACCCTCGTTTTTCTCCCTCTTTTTCCGGAACCCGCTTTTCGACAAACAGGTACGACGGATGATGAGCGAGTACGCGGTGGCTACTTTGTCGAGTTCGCGGACGACGACTTCGTTGCGTAGCGGGATCGTTCCTAAGGCGACGACTGTGGCATGTTGGTTATGGGAACACCGCTTGATTATCTTCAGGACTCTTAGTCCAATTTGGATCTTGTCTGTACCCAGACTTTTTGGCTATCTTATGTATGATGTAATGTTGGGACATGTGTCCTCTGAGTGTCATTTGGATCTTGCTCATTAGAGCGTTGCTATATATATGAACCTTATTTCCATCTTTTGTGTCGTACATAGTCATGTTGTGATATTCAAGCTGTATTCTACCCTTGTATCCTGTGCACAGTGTGTGTATGTGTGAAGTGCACGGGAAGGTGAAGCACTCGGGCTCGGAAAGCTTACCGTGAGCCTTTGAGGTGGGTGTTGTGTGCATGGGCGTGTCGAGCTGTTGCTTGGCCTACCCATATGCTTGGGAATGCGAGGCGACCTCACGGTCCTTTGTAGTGACCTCATGCACATAAACCCCTCTTACCTGCGCGCTCCGGGTTTTCCTACTCACGGGGCTTACGGACTTGGTATCGAAGCGGGACTGCCTTTAGGAGCCCCTTTGCAGCGGACGAAGTTGTGTCTAGAAACTCATATTTTAGTAGCTACATAGGAGAAATTATGCGCGAGAGTAGGAATTCTGCTTTTATTTCTTACCCCACCCACCCTCCCTCTGGTAAGGACGTGCAACGGTTTTATTCTATTCTTATCTTGTTTCATCTAGGCTTGGACGTGTTTGTGGGAAACCATAGTGCCATAGGGAAAAGTGTTTTGAAAATTTTCTGTACTATGGTTGCTTCATTATCATCCTTGATCAATCTCCACATATAATCTGTTCCTTTGCCATGTTAGTATTTTCATGCTAACATGTTCTTTCGTTGTTCCGTTGCTATCTTGGTTCATCTGTTGTTCCGACACAACCCACCTATGTGCCTCGTCCGAAGGTTTTATTTCCCGCCCTCCCAACCCTCTTTCTGTTCCACGGAGATCTTAAGTTCAGCAAAAGATCTGTTTTAGCTGTACAAGACAAATGGTTCCTTGGCTTTCCTGTCAACCCTTTTTCAGCTACAGTTCTGTTTGATACCGGAGCGTCACATTCTTTCATCTCTCAAAGTTTCGCACATGCATGAGTTTGTTGTGTTTTCCTTGCTGTCTAATCTCGTGATTCTCTCTCCCAGTGGACAAATGTTATCTTCGAAGATCAGTCTTGACAATCAATCAAAGTTTGAACTTTTTGTTCGAGGTTTTCCTCATTCTCTCCTCAGTTCCGGCTTTAATACCATCCTTGGCATGGATTGGTTGAAGGCCAACAAAGTTGTCATTGATTGCGCCAACCATTCAGTTTCCCTTCCTACTTCATCAGGAACCTTGACCTATACACCTTCTCAGACACCTTCCGTTCAGCTCTTTGCTTTGAATCCTAGTTCTCTTCCGGAGCTTGAGTCTGTACCGGTGGTTTGCGACTTTCTCGATGTCTTTCTCTGAAGAACTTCCGGGTATGCCACACGACAGGGCTGTTGAGTTCGTCATTGAACTAGAGCCTGGAACAGCTCCTATCTCAAAGCGGCCATACAAAATGGGTCCCAATGAGTTGGCTGAACTCAAGAAGCAGCTTGATGAGTTGCAAAAACTTGGTTTCATTCAGCCAAGCACTTCTCCATGGGGATGTCCTACCATCTTCGTGAAGAAAAAGGATAAAACTGATCGATTGGTGGTTGACTACCGCCCTCTCAATGAGAAAACGATCAAGAATACATATCCTCTTCCTCGCATCAATGAGCTCTTTGATCAGCTTGCGGGTGCAACTGTGTTCTCTAAGATGGATTTGAGAAGTGGTTATCACCAAATCAAAATCCGCAAAGAGGATGTACCCAAGACAGCCTTCAAAACTCGTTATGGTCTCTACGAATACACCGTCATGTCTTTTGGCCTCACTAATGCTCCTGCCACTTTCTCTCGGTTGATGAACTACATTTTCATGGAGTACCTCGACAAGTTTGTGGTAGTCTATCTTGATGATATCTTTGTCTACTCCAAGTCCAATGAGGAGCATGAAGAGCATCTTCGCCTCATCCTCATGAAGCTTCGTGAACACCGTCTCTATGCCAAGTTCTCCAAGTGTGAATTTTGGCTTCCTCAAGTCGTCTATCTTGGTCATGTCATTTCGGGAAAAGGCATTGCTGTCAATCCTGAAACCATCAAGGCGATCGTTGAATGGATTCCTCCGAAGAATGTCAAGCAAGTGAGAAGTTTCCTCGGTTTGGCAAGTTACTGTCGCCGCTTTGTTGAGAATTTCTCCAAGATCGCCAAGCCTCTTACCGATCTCCTGAAGAAAGACAAGAAGTTCCTTTGGTCTCCTCAATGCCAAGAAAGCTTCGACCTCCTCAAGAAGAAGCTCACTTACACACCTGTCCTTGTTCTTCCAGATACTTCTAAGCCTTTCCAGATATTCTGTGATGCCTCTCTTCATGGACTAGGTGCTGTCCTCATGCAAGAACGTCAAGTTGTGGCGTATGCTTCTCGTCAGTTGAAAAAGCATGAACTCAACTATCCCACACATGATCTTGAGCTTGCAGCCGTGTTACATGCTTTAATAACATGGCGCCAATACTTGTTGGGCAACAAATGTGAGATCTTCACCGACCACAAGAGTCTCAAATACATCTTCACACAACCCAACTTGAACCTCCGTCAAATGAGATGGATGGAAACCATCAATGATTTTGATCTGTCTATCAACTACACTCCAGGCAAAGCTAATGTCATGGCTGACGCTCTTAGTCGCAAGTCCTATTGCAACAACCTCATGATTCAAGAAAGTCAACCTGCTCTTTGTGAAGAATTCAGGAAATTGAATCTTGAGCTTGTTCCCCAAGGTTACCTTGCAAACTTGGTGATCACGCAAACTCTTGAAGATAAGATCCGAAAAGGACAGTTGCGAGATATTTGCAGCAAGAATATCAAAGAGAATATGCACAAGCCCAAGTACAAGTCTTTCTCTCTCGACGATCAAGGAACTCTCTTCTTCCAAGGTCGTTTTGTTGTTCCGAATGATCCAGACCTGAGAAATCTCATCCTCAAAGAAGCTCACGACACTCCTCTTTCTATCCATCCTGGCAGCACAAAGATGTATCTCGATATCAAGTCTACCTATTGGTGGACTAGGATGAAAAGGGATGTTGCTCGCTATGTCTCAGAATGTGATGTATGTCGCCGTGTCAAAGCAGAACATCAGAGACCTGCCGGTGTCCTCCAACCCCTGAAAATTCCTGAATGGAAATGGGACAAGATTGAGATGGACTTTGTGACTGGTTTTCCAAAGTCTCGGAAAGGCAATGATGCTATCTTCGTGGTGATCGACCGTCTTTCAAAGTTTGCTCACTTTCTTCCTGTCAAAGAAACAATATCTGCTAGTCAGTTGGCTGAGCTCTACACTGCAAAGATTGTTTCTCTTCATGGTGTTCCCTTGGAAATAAGCTCTGATCGCGGAAGTATCTTCACTTCCAAGTTTTGGGCAAGCTTTCAGAAAGCTATGGGAACTAATCTGCTCTTCAGCACAGCTTACCATCCGCAAACGAGTGGGCAAGTCGAAAGAGTCAATCAGATTCTCGAGGACATGCTCCGTGCCTGTGTTATCTCCTTCGGCATGAAATGGGAAGAATGTCTTCCATTCGCTGAGTTCTCTTACAACAACAGCTATCAAGCCAGTTTGGGCATGACACCCTTCGAAGCTCTCTATGGTCGCAAATGCAGAACACCTCTAAACTGGTCTGAAACCGGTGAAAGGCAAATCTTTGGCCCCGATGTCATCAATGAGGCTGAAGAAAAGGTGCGAATCATTCGTGACAATCTCAAGATAGCACAATCTCGGCAGAAAAGCTATTATGATAGCAAGCACCGTGATATGTTATATCATCCAGCGAGCGAGCAAGCGAGAATGGAGGGCAGGGTGTTCAGGCTGGAGACCCCGCTGATGACGGCGCTGCAGCACCTGCTGGACATCCCGGACGGCGAGGGCGGAAACGCCGGCGGCGAGAAGCAGGGCCCGACGCGCGCCTACGTCCGCGACGCGCGCGCCATGGCGGCCACCCCGGCCGACGTGAAGGAGCTCCCCGGCGCGTACGCGTTCGTGGTGGACATGCCGGGGCTCGGGTCCGGCGACATCAAGGTGGAGGTGGAGGACGAACGGGTGCTGGTCATCAGCGGCGAGCGCCGGAGGGAGGAGAAGGAGGACGCCAGGTACCTGCGGATGGAGCGCCGCATGGGGAAGCTGATGCGCAAGTTCGTGCTGCCGGACAACGCCGACATGGAGAAGATCTCCGCTGTGTGCCGCGACGGCGTGCTCACCGTGTCTGTTGAGAAGCTGCCGCCGCCCGAGCCCAAGAAGCCAAAGACCATCCAGGTCCAGGTCGCCTGAGACGGAAAACCAGAGGTCTTTGCTGCTTGCGCGTCTGATCGAAGCTGAGTGAGTTTGCTGTGATGAGTGATGTGTTTTCTTCTATCTGCTGGTGTGGTGCCTTGAAAGGGATCTCGTGTGAGTATGGATGTTTGGTGTTTCGTTAATGGAAATGGGAACGATCCCCTGCTTTGCCTAAATAAATGTATGAATCGTTTGGTCACAATTTTGTTTTTGAAAATTTCAAGCTGTGCGGTTTAAGTTTTAGAGGTTCCGTTCGTCTCTCAAAATTTGCGCCTGTAAATAACAGCATATATAAGCTAATAACATGTGGGGGTATTTTTTTCAAAATTTTCTGAGAGAAAGAAAGAAATCCGAGCGCTTTTTCAGCAGGGGAACATGACTTGACCCATTCGTATTTCAAATGGCTTTTTCGTAAACATTTAATCAAAATTTACGAGTTTAACTTTCACAACTCAAAATGCAAGCAGTTGTAAACAAAGGAGGAGTAGCTGCTCGAGCTAAATTGTGAGCCTCTTGAGTGTATTGCCTTCAAGTCATGCAACAACTAATGGCCATTTGAGGTTTTCGAAAATTGATTGTTTAACCTAAATTTCACAAATTACAACTTAAGTTTGCACATGCTTGTATGCCTATATAGAAAGCAAATTCTTCGACTCCAAATGATGAAAAAAATAAAGTAGGACAAATTTCTAGAAAAATATATCACTTGGGGATTTATTAGATATTTTAGATGAATTTTGGATGGTTGCATGATTTGTAGGACTGAAGTGCTTAGATATTTTTCCTGCAGAAACCTTTCCCTTATTAATTCCAAAGAAATTTCACATCCTTGGAACCTAAGATTATTACTTCTCTAGCATGAAAACATTATTCGAAGTAAATCGCTTTACTTAGGATTTAAGTGGGCATTGTGACACGCCTTTTCCAATTCTATGTTTCCGTTTGATTCAAAAGGTTATCATGAGAATTTAGATATATTTTCAATGCAATATTTAGACAACACTACCCACTATGTATTCTTTGATATGTAGGGTTCCGAATAAACTATATTATGTAAACACAATGCCATGTGGGCATTGCATTAGAAAAAAGAATATCCTTTTTTGTTAAAAAATTGGGGTGGACGAAAAATAACTCTATAATTTTTGCTCCTACAAATCAAACAACCATGAAAAAAAATCTTAAAGAAGTTCTTATGAAAATAATCCTTATAAAGAGGCCCAAACTGCCTCGGAAGTATTATTTTCCTAAGGTGCAAAAAACATATTATAAAAATAATCATACATAATTTGGGTTGACATGAAACTTCGGTCTCAGATTTGTTTATCTACGTGCTTTTCAATTCTACGATAAGTAGATGTTTTAATGTTTCTTTTGAATACATATGAAACAAGAGAAAAATGTAACCGAATTATGTTTATCCAATTTAAATATGAATCTTTCGAACAAGTATTTAATAGAAGATTGGAGCAACTTTATAACAACCAAGTATCTTTCACAAGTCCTAAAGTATTACTTATTTGGAATTGTTGAAAGTGCCATCATGTTTATTTCATAAATTTATGTTTAGAAGTAGTTAAGAGTTGTACAAGGGGTGATGTTTCTGTTGCTAAATTATCTGGTCTTGTTGTGTTTCTTTGCAATTTGATGTAGGAAATTAGCAAACTAGAAAGGGGGGGGGAGGGGATCACCAAAATGCCAATTCAGCTAAAAGCTAATCCATTTGGATAAATAGGAGCTTGATGTAATTTTCATTATGTTTGAGGTGCTTTTCACATCTTTTGAACATCTATAATAAATACAAATTCTTCTCGCAAAGAAAGAGCTTGTATTAATCTGCCAAGATGTCAAAGATGGAACTTTTTCAAGAGAATCATCTCATATAAATTCAACAACCCACATAGAGTATATCTCAAATAACATGTAGAATTGAATGATATACGATTTTTCTCCAATGGTTCCTTTATATAATATTTCATGCGTAATTCTTATCATCTAGGCTCTGTTGGATATACGGGATTTCAAAAACATTATAATAGGTAAAATGCATGATCTTGTTTACATGCTCACTCATGTCCTACGGGATTATGATTGCGCGAGAACGTTGTTCAATTGCACCACAAGAAATAGGAAGGTTATTCCGAGAACTTGGAGTGGATGAAACTTTTTCAACAGAATCAACTCCTACAAATCAAACAACCCACGTAAAGTATATCTCGAGGATTTTAATCACACAAATTTAGTATGAAAAACATATGTATAAAGAGGCCCGAATCTTGTCCAATGACATAATTTGGTTCATACATGGCCATCTAGGATTCAAGTTGACATGTTATTAACTCCTATAAATTAAACAAGTCATCTAGAAAAATCCCTAAGAGTTTTAATCCTATAAAATTGTATAATTCAAATTGAACACAAGGGGGCAAAACCTGTTGGAAAAATTGGGTCCCAACAATTATACACCTTTTTTTATGGGAGCGGTCGAGGCAGCAAATGGGATAAGGGAAACCTGGTGCAAATATCCTAGGTGCATATAAAAAAAGGCCAGTAATAGAAACAAACAAATGGATGTTGTACGAGTATTTTTCAGTATTTTCTTGCTTTCTCTTTTTTTCCCATCTTTGTTTGTTATCCAATGGAATTGCACTATAATTTCTAGAAAAAAGGATTGCGCTTTCATCTTACCGACTCCTGATTTCTTATTTCATTTACTGCACTTGTTGACCATTGTCTTATAATGTTTTGCAACTTGCAAGGTACAACTTAATTCTTCTTTCTATTATCAAACACAAGAACATAATGTTGAGACACACACTATACATGTACACATACTAGTAATTATATAGTGTTCAACTGGACATGACACTATAATACCATTTTTGTCTATGTTGGCGTTGTTAGATCCTACAACAAAAAATAGTATTAATATTACTTTAGATGAAATAGACGCAAATAAAAGGGGGAGTTAGATTGTGTTTATACGATATTGTATATGACCATCTCCGTATGCAGAGGCGAGGGTGCTCATCCCCTATTTTTGAAAAATATGGAAAACTATAGCAACTTTATGATAGTATAGTTTATTTCAGAAGTCCTAAAGTAAATCTTAATTGCAGTCTCATGTTGTTTATTTCATCAAATTATTAAAAATAGCCAAAAATGCACAAAAGCTGATCAAGCGAAAATTAAGGCAGAATTTTTTTAATTAAGCAAATAGGATTTATAATAATCAACCATGATACCAAACACATGTGAATGCAGCTAAAGCCAAAAGGAGAAGAAAAGTGCAAGGTTTTTTTTTTGAACAAGGTAGGGTCCAAAGATCCTAGAAGCTGCTAGTATTAAACATGGGGTGGGTACAAATTACAGAAAAAACCCTACGGATCGGGAGATTTCCGGATAAGGACCAAATTATTAAAGAAAAGACCCTCAAAAAGATTTGGAAAACGCGATCAGGTCCTTGCTCTGCACCGCAGAAGAGAATCTCCGCTGAGACGCTCCACCAGAGAACGAACGCCGGCGTCGGGGATGAACCGCTTGGTCCGGCGTCGTGGTGGAAGCAGAAGCTCTTCCCCTTGGACTTCTTGGTCCTTGGGAAGTCAGAACTCCAGGAGAAGGGCCGCCAATCGGCCATATGATGCAGGGGCAGGGCATCGCCGGCATAAGTCCCCCACTGTAGAGCTTCCCTGGATGAACGATGCATCAGCAACAGCAACGGCGAAGAAGGCGCAGCTCCAAAGCACCTCTTGGGCAGCATCTGGCTCCGATAGGCATTAGGCGGCGAATCGGCAGCTTCTCCTTCCTCGCCACCATGGCAGGCCAGGGAGAAGCCGAGCCGATGGCCGGCCACCACCACTCGAATCCGGTGCAGGTAAGACCTCATGGATGATGCAGAAGAACTGGCGGCGGCATGTGTGCGCTCCTCCTCGCCTCCACGGTCGGCCAGGAGCTTGTCGACGACGCCTATCACCGACGGGTGCATGCTTTCCCCCTCGCCGCCAAGGCCGGCCAGGAAAGGATGACGCCCGCCGCTTCCGCACTTCATCAGGTGGTGCTCCGCTGCTTCGTTATTGAAGGAAGCGCCAGCCCCTTCCATCCCTCTCCCCTCCGCCCACCGGAGAAGAAGAAGAAGGAGGTAGTACCCTATAACAGCCAAGATCCAGGCGGCCAGATCTCGACTTCCGCCTCCACTACTGGGCATAGAGCCCCCTACCGGCAAACTGCCGCAAACCCTAGCTAAACTATCTACCCGACGCCTCTCCTCCGCCCATCTTCACCGGCGACGCCGGCGAGATGAGCTTCGGATCGGCCCGGCACCGTCGAGAAGACCCTCAGGTACTGTAGATTAACGAGAGTGGGAAGTAGGGGGGGGGGGGGAATGAGTGTCAAAAGTGCAAGATTCAAATATCTGTCTCCACTCGACAAGGAGACTCCTGAATGACACGTGGGGCCAGAATGCAACCAAACATACGGCATTTACGAAGAAGCTAATCCAATGAAGGCTCTGGAACTTTCTCCATCAGCTCGTCTTGACGCCGTACCGTATCTCTCACATTCCACCACTTTTCAGAAGTTTCCAGCCCCTTCGAGAGTCCCCGCGCCGCCTCCGGCCAACCATATAATCCCCGCCTCCTCCCGTCGCATCACCACCAAGCAAATCCACAAAGAAAATCAAGAATCCAACCACTGTCCAAGACAACTTCAGTCTTCAGATCAGCGAGCGGTAATGGAGGGCAGGGTGTTCGGGCTGGAGACCCCGCTGATGACGGCGCTGCAGCACCTGCTGGACATCCCGGACGGCGAGGGCGGAAACGCCGGCGGCGAGAAGCAGGGGCCGACGCGCGCCTACGTCCGCGACGCGCGCGCCATGGCGGCCACCCCCGCCGACGTGAAGGAACTGCCGGCGGCGTACGCGTTCGTGGTGGACATGCCGGGGCTCGGGTCCGGCGACATCAAGGTGCACGTGGAGGACGAGCGGGTGCTGGTCATCAGCGGCGAGCGCCAGAGGGAGGAGAAGGAGGACGCCAAGTACCTGCGGATGGAGCGCCGGATGGGGAAGCTCATGCGCAAGTTCGTGCTGCCAGAGAACGCCGACATGGAGAAGATCTCCGCCGTGTGCCGCGACGGCGTGCTCACCGTGTCTGTGGAGAAGCTGCCGCCGCCCGAGCCCAAGAAGCCAAAGACCATCCAGGTCCAGGTCGCCTGAGATGGAAAACCAGAGGTCTTTGCCTGCCTGCGCGTCTGGTCGAAGCTGAGTGGGTAGTCATCGATGATTAGTGAGTGAGTTTGCTGTGATATGAGTGATGTGTTTTCTTCTATCTGCTGGTGCGGTGCCTTGAGAGGATCGCGTGTGAGTCTGGATGTTTGGTGTTCTGTTAATGGAAATGGGAACGATCTCCTATTTTGTCTGAATAGATGTACCAATCGTTTAGCCACAATCTTGTTTTTGAAAATTTCAAGTAGTGTGTTTTAAGTTTTAGAGCTCCCGTTTCATCTCTCAAAATTTGCGCCTGTAAATGACAGCATACATAAGCTAATAACATTTTCAAAATTTGGTGAGAAAAAGAAAGAAATCCGAAACGCTTTTTCACCAGGGGAGAGAAACATGCCTTAGCCCATTCATATTTCAAAGCAATTCCTCCTGATCTGTCTTTTTTAGATAGATAGATCATTCCACTTTATTAACTGATAATTTTCAAAACTCTCATAGGGATTGGCACACGGAAACGCCCCACTTTATTAAGTGACCTTGGATGGAGAGGTACTTCCTCCATTTTTATTTACTCTGCGTTTTGAATTTAGCGAAAGTCATTCATATTTTAAACTAATTTCTTCTTAGAGCATATGTGAAGATCAATCTAATTTTCAGCCTTGTCTTACTTCATTAATAGCAAACACCCCACTTCATTAATAGCAAACACCCCAATTCATAAATTGCCAGATTAAGGGAGTTACTTCCTCCATTTATATTCTCTTTGTATTTTGGATATAGTTAAAGTAAAAAAATTACTATGTTCAGTCGAAATATTAGAAAAAACATCAACACCCATAATATCGAACATATAATATAAAATCTTTACCTACTAATAAAGGAAGTAAGGTTTCTCCCCATAATTTTCGTCCGTTTTTGAATTGCCCCTGGTTATCAGTCGAAATTACAAAAGTTGCCACCGCGAAGTGAAATAACGTTTCGGTAGTCTGGAAAGAAAACGCTCGTGCGGAAGTCAAGCCGGGCCCGCACAAACGCATCCACACTGCTCCTACCACCGCTTCAGGTCGATCCCCACCCTCGCGTCTGTACCCGGACGCCGGCGAGTTCCCTGCCAACCCCCGCGCCCGTTCCCGGTTAGCGGCGAGCTCCCTCTCGACCCCCGCGTCCGTACCCTGTCGCCCACGAGCTCCCTGCACACCCCCGCCTCTCTTGATAGGATATGAATAGGGAGAACTGGAGGGAGATAGCGTCCGAACGGGAGAGAGCATGTACACTCCTGCCCCTTCCTCCTCCAGCTCCGGCGAGGCGGCACGCCGCCGCCTCCCACCTAATCTCCGGCTCTCTCTTCCCCCCGCCCCCCTGCTCATCCTGTCCGTCCCTGCTGCCCCCCATTTCTTCGTGGACAGGTACGGCCCGTCGACGGTCGACCTTGCCGCTGAAGCTGCGCCCAACGCCGGTGTGGCCGCTCCTCGGCCGGTTCGTCGGTCTCCAGGAGCACACCGCGTGCCACCGGATCCACGATCTCTAGCAGTTGGCCCCAGCCAGATCCCCGACCTCCGCCCGCTGACTGCAGCACCCCTTGCGCCCCTGGTTGTCGCCTGCCCGAGCTATTGGTGGTGGTTGACCCCACGAGCCTGCTGCTTGCGTCCTCCCAATACCTCTTGTTGCTGCTAATTGTTGCTTGCTCGAGCGAACTGAAGGTAGCATGCTGAAGTTTGGGTATGATGCATTTGTTCAGACGGAACTGCCAATAGGTTGACTGAAATAGAGTGCATATATGACAATTTTAGTTATTTGCATCTACAGAGCCATGAGCGCTGTGAACATTTTGTATAGTATTGAGGAATATTGATTCATATGTGTGCATTTTTTGGCTGATAGAAAACTGAGGAATGTTGCAATATTGCATTTCATCGCTTCGACCATCCAAACAGGATTTGGCATTCAACCTCAATATTGATATCTTGGGATATTGATATTCATGACAATACAATGCCAAGCCTCTCAATGTAAACATCCAAAGTGAAATGTATAGTGTCATTTAGAGAATCCGCCATATATTAATACAAATCAAATAGGATTTATTTACAGAACTATATAAGTCGACAATATAGAGAGACATATTTCCACCGCTCATACTATGTTGAAGGATAAAATAGGTAAAAGCCAAAGCAAGGCTAGGGTTAGGGTGCTTGCCGTCTAGATTGCCGGGCAAAATTCAAGTCCTTTTAAATTGTTTGATTATTCATACTCCCAGTGCAACGCACGGACCCTTTTCCTATATATTTTATGAAGATTCTAATACAATAATTTTTAGATTATACATGTTACTATTTTTTCGCAATTTTTTTTTAAAGTTTACAAAGTTTGACTTTCACAAATCATAATGCAAATCAATTGTAAACAAAAAGAGCGAGTAGCCTCCCGAGCTGCCTTCAAGTCATGCAACAACTAATGGGCATTTGAGGTTTTCAAAAATTAATTATTTATATAACCTAAATTTCATAAATTAGAACTTAAGTTCGCACATACTTGTATGCCTATATAGAAGCAAATTCTTTGACTCCGAATCATGAAAAAAAAACTAGGATAAACTTCTAGAAAAATAGATCATTTTGGCGATTTATTAGATTTGTTTAGATGAATTTTGGATGGTTGCATAATTTGTAGGACTAATTTGCCTAAAAAAAAATCTACGGATACCTTTGCCTACTATTTCAAAATAAATTTTCACATCCTTGCAAGCTAAGATTATTATTTCTCTAGTATGAAAACATTATTTGATGCAAATCCTTTTATTTAGGATTTAAGTGGACATTGTGATATGTCTTTTCCAATTCTATGTTTCACGTTAGATTAATGGAATATTTAGACTACATTACCCACTAGGTATTCTATTCTTTGATATGTAGGGTTCCAAATACATGATAATATGTAAGCACATGGAACACCACGATGCCATGTGGATATTGCATATTTGAATAAGAAAAGGAAATTCATTTTTTCTTCGAAAATTTGGGGTCGACGAAACATGACTGTAGAGTTTTTACTCCTACAAATCAAACAACCATGAAAAAAGTTCTTAAGAAAGTTAAGCCTATATGAAAAAAAATCCTTATAAAGAGGCCCAAACTTCCCCGGAAGTATTATTTTCCTAGGGTGCAACAAAACATATTTTAAACATAATCATACATAATTTATGTTGACATGAAACTTCGGTCTCATATTTTTGTATCTACGTGTTTTTTCAATTTTACGATAATGGATGCATGCTTTAATATTTCTTTTGAATCCATATGAAACAAGACAAAAATGTAACCAAATTATGTTTATACAATTTAAATATGAATCTTCCAGAACAAGTATATTTCATAGAAGATTTGGGAAACTTTATGACAGGCAAGAATCTTTCAGAAGTCCGAAAGTAAGACTTATTTGGAATTGTTGAAAGTGCATCATGTTTATTTCATAAACTTATGTTCAGAAGTACTTAAGAGTTGTACAAGGGTTGATGTTTCGATTGCTGGACTATCTGGTCTTGTGTTTGTTGGCAATTTGATGTAGGAAATTAGCATAAAAGAATGGGGGAGGGGATCACCAAAATTCCAATGTAGCTAAAAGCTAATTGAACATACACTAAATCTGATAAATTTCATTTGGATAAATAGGAGCTTGACGTAATTTTTATTATATTTGAGGTGCTTTATACTTTTTCTGAACTTCTTCTACAATAAATTTAGATTCTTCTCGCAAAAAAGGAGCTCGTAATAATCTGCCGGGATGTAAAACGATGGAACTTTTTCAAGAGAATTAACTTATACAAATCAAACAACCCGCATAGAGTATATCTCAAACGATATGCATAATCGAATGCTACAAGATTTTGTCCAATGATTCCTTTATACAATGTTTCATGCGTAATTCTTATCAGCTAGGTCCACTTGGATATACGGGATTTCAAAAACTTTAAAATAGGTAAAATGAAGGATCTTATTGCCATGCTCACTCAAGTCCTACATGATTATGATTGCAGAAGAACTTTATTCAATTTCACTTGCACCACAAGAAATAGAAAGGTTTTTCCTGAGAACTTGGAGCAGATGGAACTTTTTCAAGAGAATTAACTCCTAAAAATCAAATAACCCACATAAAGTATATCTCAAGGATTTTAGTCACACAAATTTGGAGGAGGCGTTTTGGCTCATAGGAGCAAATGCTCCTATTATACAAAATAATTAAAAAATATTTTAAAAATGACAGAAAATTCTGACATAATTTTTTTGGTGTACATCATGACATTCTATGTTAGTGCACAAGTTTTCGTGGAGAAACAACATTTTATGTGGCTTGTACAAAAAAGACAAAGAAAAAATGTCCTGTATGTAGTTATGTTATGGCATCAAAATTTGTCTTTTTTACAGGAGCCACACAAAAATTTAGTTTTTTTTAAAAACTTTTGTACGAACATAAAATGTGTAGATGTACATGTAAAATTTTATTTTAGAATTTTTTGACACTTCGAAATGTTGATTCACATAATGGGAGCAAATGCTCCTATGAGCCAAAGTGAATATCCCCACAAATTTAGTACAAAAACATCTGCATAAAGAGGCCTGAATCTTGCCCAGTGACATATTTTGGTTCATACATGACCAGCTAGGATTCAAGTTGACATGTTATTAACTCCTATAAATTAAACAAGTCATATAGAAAAATTCATAAGAGTTTTAATCCTACAAAACATTTATAATTTAATATGAACCAAAGGGGACAAGACCTATTGGAAAAATTAGGTCCAAACTTCCAGCAATTATACACTTTGGGATGCTGGGGCGGCTGCTCGACATCCTTCTTGGGAGTGATTCCTCGACGACAAAGATGTTGTTGGCCTTCATGGCGGCTACTCCCTCCCTAGTTGCCAGCAAAAGGTGCGCACGATCTAATGCCTCTCTGCCGGCGAAGGTAGGTGTTCTTGAACCTCCAGGCCATTGAGCCATTTCAGAGGCCCTTCAGCTCCAATGTGGTGTTCTCCTGGCGTTGTACCCCAAGTGGTCTAGTCCTCGGTGGTGCTGCGTTCGGTCATGATCGGATGCATAGACGAGAGAGCGGTGGAGAAGGAGCCAGAAGAGGACCTGGACTGGATTGCTTTTTTTCATCTTTGTTTTATGGTCTTCGGTGCAAAAGTCAAAGGCCTAGTTATTTTTTCACTTATATAAAAGGCTCTTCATGTAATTTGTACTCCACCGGCTATGTAATGGATGTAGCTACCGGGGTTCTTCAAGACCCCCCTTCCTGTTCAAAAAAAAATGCTAATTTTATTTATTTCAGAAGTTCTAAAGTAAAGCTTAATTTTATTCCCACGATGTTTATTTCATAAAAATGTTAAAAATAGCTGAAAATACACAAAAGCTGGTCAGGCAAAAAATAATACAGAAACAATTAACTGAACAAATAGGATTTATAATAATCAACAATGGTACCAAACACATGTGAAACTAGATGATTCCCTGCGCGTTGCAGCGGGAAGTAGTAACAAATATTTTGATACAATACATTGTAGAATATAAGTGTAATAGAAAAAATTGAGGTTAATGAAATTTCTTATTACTATGATTAGCAATGATTTCACCATGGAATACAATTTTTTTTGGAACTACTATATTTTTCTTAGACCATTTCGAGAATAGCATAAAAGAAAACTTGTGCATATTATACGAAACGGATCACTTAGTAAGGAAAATGGCATTTTCAAAGACACTGCCTGCCTTCCAGTCACCTTTATTTTACAACATTTTCAAAGACACCGCCTGTTTTTCCTTCTTCCCATGTATGCCACTAACCTGCAAAAGAGATACAACAACAATGATTACAGCAAATACTACAATATTTAGCAGTACGGTATTATTATAGATGCTCTTGAGAAAACAATAGGCTTGTCATTTCGGCAAGTAGCTAGTAAGCTGGCATTCGTCAAGCTTCTAAAAGGCCAATAAATTTATCTACATGACTTTTCGCTTATAATGGAAAATTTGTTTCCAGAGTGTGAAGAGGATAAACCTAAGGCGCATCAATGCAAAGGGAGTGATAGATCTTGTAACACCGGACTCCTTGTGCAGATTGCATCTGGATGGATCATGGATGAAAAACTTTACTAAGAGTAGCT
The DNA here is from genome assembly GCF_022539505.1 of Lolium rigidum. Classification (NCBI taxonomy): domain Eukaryota; kingdom Viridiplantae; phylum Streptophyta; class Magnoliopsida; order Poales; family Poaceae; genus Lolium; species Lolium rigidum. The sequence continues at coordinate 335,637,956 of NC_061513.1, read as the reverse complement.
GTCAGTATGGTATGCAGCTAGGACCGGGAACAACAGGTTCGGCGTTCAAGTCAAACTGAGCACCTGCAAGTAAAAATCTGTTAGTCATCCTTTTCTAGGGGCAATGGAGGAAACGGAAGAGAGTGGCTCACCAGCGGCGGCGTCCATACCCACCAGAACTGAAGAAGGGTGAGAGGGTGAAGGTGGACGTGAGAGTTTAAAGGGGGAGAAATCTATGCGAACTCGTCATCTGCCGCCATCAGTCGGAATCGCGGGATTGATGGCGAAGATAGAGCTGGATGCATTAATGGCCGTAGGCTGTGCGGGAGATCCGTTCGTTGTGTCGATGAGGAAGACGAATAATATTGGGCTCTGGTTCATCACGTTTTCCCCTTTTTTTTAGATCTGGCTGGTTCGTAGAATCGGGAGAGAAGTGGGCCGATGAAGGACTGGGCTGGATGTGGGCCGAAAATTCGGTTCGGCTGCATGCATCATTGGGCGAACAGAAAATCCTAAAGCAAAGCCTGGGGCGAACTAACATGGAGGATTGACCGATCAGAACTTGGAAAACGCTGACATGGCAGGTTTTGTGGGGTATATGAAATACGAAACTGAAAAAATGATATGGCATGTTTGCATGTTGAGAGAATTACTTTAGTGGGTTGCTCCAATTTAGATATTACTAGGAAAAATGCCCGCGCGTTGCGGCGGATTAATTTTAGCTACTTCACAGGAAGGCTACTTCAACGAGAATATTCAAGAATATATTTTTGCTCATTTTTCAATGTGGGACAAAAAAGACCAGACCAACTACGAAAATCATTTTGCTTTTGTTTATACATATATATTCATAGCTCATATAGACATATGGATTAGAATATAGGATATAGAAAATACGCTGTTGCATTGCTACGGGTTAATATTTATTGGATACTCTTGCAAGTGTTTGATGAATGGACGCAAATATGTTGTGGCCTTCTTGCACATATCGGCATGTATGGAACAGCTCCTCATTTATAACTAAGTTGAATTTAGATTTATAAACTGCACAAGAGGGAATTGAAAAAATACCCAACTCCCTAGGCCCACGCTACGGCCACACAAGTAATAGAAAATAGGCCCCTAAAAAAGGTGAAAAAAAGGCCACGACGCACTCCATTCGAAGGCACGCCTTTCTCTGCCCCCATCCTACAGAGTAGGACCGGCCACATCTCTCTCATGTCTCCTCCCCCGTTCTACCCAGAGCAGACGCTTCCGCTCTGCATCCTTCCCCATCCCGGTGCCCCCGCCCCTCCCAGTCCTGCTTTGAAATTGGCGATCCCCGCTCTAGACGATCTGAGATCATCCGAAGAATGGGTGAGTCGCCCTCTACCTTTTCTTCTTCTTTACTTCCTCCTTTAGTTCGTTTTCCTTCCTCATGCCACCACATGACCACAGCGTGCGATTGCTCTCTTAATCCCGTGACCATACAATTATTCAGCTGCTTGTCGTGGCTTGTTACAAGATAGAAAATCTACACATATAAACCGGTGGGACTCTTGATACGAGACCGAGGTGGGACTATCGGCACAAAATATCTTGCATTAAGGTGTCGAGTCATAGCTCGTGCTCCAGAATAGTCCCGATCAGCTCTTTGCTGGTTAATTGGGCTGTCCGGCCGCCGACATGGCCCTATCCACAGCGATAACAGGCCCAGCTTGACCCAGGAGCAAAGCCGGAACAAGGGAACCATTTTCACTTGACTGGGCCACCCGCGTTAGCGGACGAGCGCGCGACCAAACCAACGATGGTTGGGGCGACATATTTAGTTTAGGCGGTGGCAACATCTGTAATTTTGATGCATTACTCTAGGTAAACTTAAAACGGACGAAATTTTGGGGAGAAACCTTCCTTCCTTTATTAGTAGGTATAGGAAACAAGCCCGTGCGTTGCAACGGAAAATCGAAATCTCACACACACCGTATCCCTAGTGACTCATCTTTGTTGCTACCTCTCCTTTTGCCAACATGATCAATCCTGACTCCCGAGACGATTAAATTGGTCATCATAGTCTTAACAAGCTGCTTTATGAGAGCAATTCAAATAGTATAGCCAACTGCTTGTTATAACAAGATGCCTTGTTATTTGTAGTTACCATATAGCTAAATGTACAATAGTTGGCTATAAAAATGAAGTACTTTACTAACATATAGCCTACCTTTCACTTTGACAAAGTGCCTAGCACGTGCAAGAGCTAGCTATTACATAAGAGCCTATCTCCCTTCTCTCTCCCCTTATTTCTCCTCCAAATCATCTAAAGTATAGTATTATTTAATGTCTTATAGTCTGGACTCTATTGTACTTGCTCTGAGCCTCCCCATGCATCAGCTTTCTGTTGTGTAGACTTGTAATAATAATCTGTGCATGCTCTAATCATGTTGCCACAGTACGGAGAAAACCCAACTTTCTGACGAAAACCATTGGCCCGATCCAAGTTTTACCACAAATTCAGCAAGTTGCTCAACCCTAGCCTTAGTTTGCCCATTCGTTGGAAGCTTGCAAACCTAGCATCTCTACAGGAGGAGAACACGTGGGTTATTTTAAATCTAATGTATACACTACATCATTGCCAATTAGCTACTACATGCTCGTAGATCACTTCATTAATATATGGCTGTGATACAGAGAAACCCCAAAAGAAAACCAATCGAGAAGTCACAATTACCTCTGCCTCCAAATACAAGCAGCCTCTTCTCAATCATAGTGGCAGAATGCCCGCATCTTGGAGGCGGCGCTGATAAAGCAAACTGCTTGTTCTGTCCATTCAGGGAACACTATCCAACAGAAAACCCAAAAAATAGAAGTAATAATGAAGGGTCAAATACATCAGTAAAATACGTAAGTGTGCTCAGTACAGCTTGAATAAATGTGTCACTTTGTGTCCATGACATATACATCGGACGGACACTTTTTTTGCCAGCCCATCCACCATACCTGAATAAACATGAACATGACCTTGACAAACTCAGAGACCCAGTAAGAACAGGGGAAATTTGATTGGAAAAAATCGATTACATGACAATTTTCTTGTTCCCTATGTTTGACGCGGCCGCAAGCTCCAACAGAGACGGCAAATCACCAAAGCCGGACATCTCCGACCAATTTGAAACGAAACTTATAGCAGATTCTTGAAAGACTAACAGTACAATTAAACGTACTACCTCAACTCCCTGTTGTTTGCTACCTAATTCAACAGTACAATAGCTGGTTCAGGTATTAATTATTGATCACAATGAGATAAAACAGTGCAATGATCCATGGACTGCATCTGCTGCTTGCGTTTACTGATTCGTAAAAATTCAGAAGGATGTCTCTGCTTGCTTGTGCCCACTAATCCAGACTCCACAGTCCTACATCTGCTGCCTGCTGTTTGTCCTCCATAGTTCTGCACCAGACTACAGAGCACACCCTCCGCCCTAGCACCATGAACGACCTCTCCTTCACGGTCTTCTTCGCACGTGGCAGGCAGGAGCTTTGAGTTGGGCGGAGGAGGACCGGTCGGAGGAGTGGCTTTGTCCTTCACAGTACGTACGAGCGGCGGAGAACCACGGCCGTACGAGCTGCGGAACCGCTGGCGGCGGCGCGAGCACGTGGGAAATTAGTCCGATCCCTGTGGCGGCTTCAGGCGGTGAGGTGGTGTCTGAGACCCAACAGCGACGCCATGCAAGGAGTTCGAGTCGATGCGGCAGCGTGTACGACGATCTGCGTTCCTCCTCAGCGGCCAACTTTGGGGGCACGACCAGAAAAGAAAGCGGCGGCCGAAGGAGGGCGGGCGATAGCTCCTGTTTGGTGGCTGCAAGGAGGACCTGGTGTTGGAAGTAGAACACGACCAGATTGGATCGACAGGAAGAAAAAAGGAGCCACGACTGCGCGGACGAAAGTTTTAGCCCACCTCAGCGAACCGTTTTTCCACTAAAGCGGTGGCAATGTCAGTAATATCTACTGGAAATTATGGGTAATTAAAAAACGGACGAAAATTTAGGGGAGAAACCTTACTTTCTTTATTAGTAATAAAGTATAGATAGATAGATGCAGCTAAAACCAAAAAGTAAAGAAAAGTGCAAGCCTCAAATATCTCTCCCCGGTCGGCAAACAATTGTCAGTTGTCACGTCTGGCTCCCGAATGACACGTGGAGCCAAAATGCAACCGAACATACGGCAATTCCGAGAAACTAATCCAACGAAGGCTCTCGAACGTTCTCCATCGGCTCGCCTTGACGCCACACCGCATCTCCCGCATTCCACCACTTTTGAGAAGTTTCCACCGCCTTCGAGACTCCCCGGCTCCGGCCACCCATATAAGCCCCGCCCGCCCTCCTCCCGTCGCATCGCCACAGAGCAAATCAACAAATCAAAAATCCAAATCAACTTTTAGTCTTCAGATCATCCAGCGAGCGAGCAAGCGAGAATGGAGGGCAGGGTGTTCGGGCTGGAGACCCCGCTGATGACGGCGCTGCAGCACCTGCTCGACATCCCGGACGGCGAGGCCGGCAACGCCGGCGGCGAGAAGCAGGGCCCGACGAGGGCCTACGTCCGCGACGCGCGCGCCATGGCGGCGACCCCGGCCGACGTGAAGGAGCTGCCGGGGGCGTACGCGTTCGTGGTGGACATGCCGGGGCTCGGGTCCGGCGACATCAAGGTGCAGGTGGAGGACGAGCGGGTGCTGGTGATCAGCGGCGAGCGCCAGAGGGAGGAGAAGGAGGACGCCAAGTACCTGCGCATGGAGCGTCGCATGGGGAAGCTGATGCGCAAGTTCGTGCTGCCCGAGAACGCCGACATGGAGAAGATCTCCGCGGTTTGCCGCGACGGCGTGCTCACCGTGTCCGTGGAGAAGCTGCCGCCGCCCGAGCCTAAGAAGCCCAAGACCATCCAGGTCCAGGTCGCCTGAGTTGGAGGACCTGCACGTTGAATGGAAGCTGAGTCAGGGTAGTGATCGATGAGTAGTGAGTGAATCTCCTGTGATGAGTGTTGTGTCTGTGTTTTCGTTCAGGCTGGTTATCGTGTCTGGGCAATGTCGTGTCGGTGTGTGATGGTGTGATGTTTCGTTAATGGAAATACCGATGCTCTCCTGCTTTGTCTGAATAAATATATGGATCTCTTGGCCACATTTTGTTTTCGAGAATTTCAAGAGCTCATGCTTCCTCTTCCAAAATTTGAGTCCTGGATATCGGGTGAGTGATTTTCTCAGCAGAGAGGACTCAGAGGAGCATTTTGGGAAGGATCCGCTCATCTTTCTTTTTCACTGGAACTATCATGGTTAACAATGGATCATCACGGAACAGAATGCACATCAAAGCACATCTGATTTCATCTTCCTTGACAAAACTTATTCAGATTTCACTGGAGTACTTTTTTACTTCTAATAGCCCCAGATAAAGGTAGTTATCATTCACGAGTTCATTTATTTCGACAGCATGTGACTTCCAGAGTTTTTCTCTATTTTTTCGGTACTCTTTAATTAAATTTTCTTCCCTCAGACAGGGGGCACCCGGGCTCTGTCAGTCACAAAAGAGGCCTCAC
>NC_061513.1:335580225-335632318 GCF_022539505.1 Lolium rigidum | reverse complement strand
AACCCGCACATTGCAGAGGCAGACGAATCAGTCCAATCTTTAGACAGGGCACAAAACGTTCACTCTTGGGTAGCTAAAATTAAGCATAATCCACTATCAAAATTGATTGCTGGTGTTCCAACATGTCAAACAGACCCAGCACCAAAGGCCCTCCAGTAAATGAAGGGACGAACATGACGCAAGTTACATCTCCGCATCCGAGTCAGAATCGTCAGAGTCACAATCGCCATTCTGAATGACCAGTGGGCTATTCAGATTCCTCGCATACAAATCCCTCTCCCTTATCGTGTCCCGCAAATTCGTCGACATGTATGGCGAGATGCATCCCTTGACCTGCGTCAGCAGCAAGGAAAAAGGTTAAACGAGAAGCAACAAAACTTCATGCGCAGTGCAGCAGGGCTGGCAGAAGTTGGACATGAACAACGTCATGGATCGATCAAACTATCTAATATGCTCCAGAGCAAGTCCCTTTGCATGCATGATCTACTGGCTGTAATGCAGTTGATATGATTCCTATGCGGTCTGTTTAATTCTCCTGCAGCATTACAAGTACCGACCATGCTTGATTTTCTTCTAGTACCAATAGCACCTATTTATAATTTCTGAAAAGGGTATAGAAGGGTCACAGACATAGTTCTACAATTTATGCATACTAATGCAATCGGATGCATTGAAAGTCAACTTTAGAGCAAAGAAGCATATATTCAAAGTTGATTGTGCATCCAGTGCTAATGCTTTACTTCTTTCTGCGTTGGCAAATATCTTACTACCTCCGTCCAATTTAGGTGGAGCAAGCGTTTTCGAGGTCAAAGTTAGACCATCAATTTGACCAATGCAACATGGATTATACGTCATGAAAGTTATACCAATGATTTAGTATTGGGAAAAGTTTTTTACTGGTACAATTTTTACAACAAGTGATACATGTATTATTGGTTAAATCAGTGGCCAAATTTAAGACGTGAAAAAACGAGGGCGCAGATGCATTGGGAGGGAGAGTATTTGAATTTGCTAAAACATTCACTATTCATTTTCTAACACACCAAATTCATATTCTAATCCATCAGTCTATATGGAGTTCGTTGTTTAGTAAGTGTCTATTGAGCTTGATAAACTATCCCCAGGGCAAGCATGTTTACCTGCATTATTGATCTCGGTATATCAATTAGCCCCTGCAGCAGCAGATCTATGCTTTGAAGACAATCAACAGGAACAGGAGTGATGACGTATAACAAGCCTCTTTGCACATCAATGCCTCTTACGATACCTGGGAGAGTATAAACCATTGTCAATGTCTACACTCTACAAAGTTTCAATATAGATGTTGGAGACTTGGAGTTACTATTCTAAGTGTCTTGGTTTGCGACTTGTATAAAGGTTGAGCTGCTATTGCCAAATGACTAGTTTAGGATGTATATCAATCGCAATCATTAATACAAGACTGAGATGAGAACCAGCAAAACTATGTTGCTGAAACCATAGGATACCGATTCACTGTACAGAACTGCAATTGCTTCTTTGACAGCTAATTATTATTATAGAAAATTTGCTTGCACCTTCATGCCCCTTCTAGTTCCAATATTGATCAAACTTCTTCAGTACACCAAATTAGCAAAAAGAATGTGCAAGCCAACATATAATACTCTATGAGGTGACTAATTTATCTTGATAACCTATGATTACCAGAAGAAATAATACTCGAATTACATGTCCATATAAGACACCATGTTCAGAACTCATCTAAGCATAATAGATAGCTATCCAATGAAAGCCAAAACAGGCGGCTTCGCCCCAAATTGATATGGTTATTGCATTTATTTCCAATATATGTATATGAAAGAGACAGGGGGGCATAGGAAGTACCAAGCCCAACACACCAAGGGACTGCCTGAGCTGTGTCACAACTATTTGCCAAGCCAACTATGGTAGCATTCAGGCTACGCCATATCTCGGTACGGGGTACCTGAACAGAAAGGATAATATGCACGGTATAATCTGTTGCTGTTCGGTGGTTTTAAAAACCTAGAAGTGCAGCACACAAGTACTCTTTATTACAAACGTTACAAAAAACTGGGGTAGATTCTTTTCTGCAAAATACTGATCTCGATAATATCCTAAATATAAGATCATGGTTAATGAGTAAGCCATTAACTCATAAAGCTGACAAAAGATAATTCAACAGCTAGCTAAGCATGTTACCGAAAACTAATGCATGTTGGTGCTTCAGTTGGGTCCATAAGCCTTTCTAGTCGGGAACCAGTTGCTTAACACTTTTATTGACTGTCCTTGCATTCTTGGTCAGAACCCTATTTCTCTGCAGAGTACTGCTTGATTCAATCTACTCCTAACATCCTTCAGCTTAACTGACACAAATCATAACCAATCTTGAAGGTACGGAACATAGTGGTGTGATGATTGTCCATCACTTTATGAAGTCAAAAGAATTGGTTTATAGAAGTTTAAATTACTGAGGTGCTCACGCTTGGTTCAAATTTGATTCTTAACTAAAGAAAAATAGAAAATGAATGTAAAAAGTGTGCCACGGTATGTTCCAAAGTGTGCTCGGAAACGACGGAAAGAGAACTGACCTCATAATGAAGATGGGTAACTGTAACATCTGAAAATGATACTTCATAGGGTGGGAGTGACGCTAGGGCATAAGCAAGCTCTTTATTTGTTGCTAGTGATATGTCACTTGGAAAACATTGTTTAAAGTACTCCACTAGGCGGCGTTCACGCGTTCCACCCCCATCTTTCCTTTTTAACGATCTAGGGAATGCAAAGACAACATTAGCATTTGCTTTTCAATTATAAAAATATCAGTGCTTTTTAGAATATGAGCCTACGAGTATAATGAATCCATCAGCTGCAGCTGATGTGGAAACCAGAGTTGATTCATCAAAGAAGCACATAATAACTACAGCAATGTAGTATAAATGACATGCAAAGCAATGTATTTCTACCAACAAAACTATACACAGAGATAGGTAGTATTTCAGTTCAAATTATATTGGGTGGTTTCTACTCCAGCGGAATGGAGTAGAAAAGGCACAGCACGGAAACTGGTATGTAGAAGGTATGGCGTGTTCAGTGTTACTTACTTAATTATTGTCTGAAAAATCGAGCTCATCTAGCTATGAACTCATAAAAGAGACTGCACCTATGTTTTAGCTAAAGTTAGTCAGCAACACAAACAGTTATCAATTTTTTTGTCTTTCGTTTCGCTACAAGAGACAGGCGTCCAGTTGATCCTAGGACTCAAACAGAGGTATGCGGGGAGGTTAAATAGCCTCTCCACCATACCACTATCATGTTCCAATATTCATCAAATTATTATTGTTAAGAAAATACCGTGATCTTAAGACTTGAACCCAGAGAGTTACAACTCATCACCACCAGGCGTCTGGCCTTTCCATTATCATCAAAACACTATAAGGAATTTTTGACTGTTTTTTAGCTACTGAACTTGGAAACAGTTTTTTACATTGACTTGAACATTAAACTGAGAAAATGAAATTTACTTACTCTCCAGATAAGGATTTGTGACATGCAGCATCAATTATAATCACATTGGGTCCTGCTTGACCATCATCTAACCAAAACATCCCATCAGGTAGATTCTTTCTCTGCATTCTGGTGCGTATCTGAACAACAACTGTGGGACAGATATACCTTAGCATCTCTACAAGCATATCAAAACCAGTGCCTACATAAAACGAAAACAGACCTTCAGAACAGTGAACAATGAAAACACAGATATGTCGCTGGTAAAACAAAGCTGGGGAGCTTAAGATGACTATTAATTATATATATACCTTTCACCCATCCAGGAGTGTTGACTATTAAAGGAAGGACTTCACTCCCAGGAGATCGATATTTTTCAACAAAGTAGGTATACAAGAGAAACAAAGAGTTCAGGTATGTTTCTGGATCCCTTTTTGAAGATATATCACCATAAAAGCAGCACCTGATTATTTAAAAGAAATGTGTGGCGTTACCGCATTAGAAAGGAAATAGATCGAAAATACAAAATAAGTCTACATAATACGCAAAGAGCAAGCTGATAATTTCGAAGATTCTGGAACCCTACTATGATCTGGTGATTGATAGGAATAAGATATAACAATAACATGAAATATATGGCAGGAGGATATATGAGAAATGATTCAGGAAAGAAAGGGTCTTCGATAAATTACTTAACACCAGCAGGTAAACACAACCAACAACTTATATATGTTATTGAGGTTTTGTTGGTCAAAATTTTCTTCTTCTCCTTTTTTGCAGGAATGTTGTTCTTTTGTTACTATGGAAAAACTAATCTATGAATTTGTTTGGAGTTGGGTGCATGGATTATGTTATTGTACACAACTTCCTCTCCTTGAAATTAGTGACTGTGGCGTATGAAATTTATATCCCTGAAGGTTGCCAGTTCTTATCTCTCTATCTATGTGATGTGCTTATGTGCATAATTTGGTACAGGTCTGAGACCCGACGGTAGGGCACTTCCCTGGCATGGTACAGAGACTCTGAAGCTTAGGTGGATTATTCATTGTTTCACCGGTTAATCCACATATATGACAATGCTAAGCACAAGATAGCGAGTAATGTTAGCAGATTGGGAAAAAAGGTCTAATTCTATCCGTAAGAGACTAAAACATAACTAAATCTTAACATTGTATCCATAGGGATTACTACCTAATATCGTCTTTAACTGTCTAGCTGATCTTGTATCCACATCTCCATCATTTACTTCCTCAAGAAGATCCCTATGCCCTTATTTTGTTGGTTTAGATGAGGGACAGATTTCCTGAACGGACAGTAGGTGCTATCGCGTCACATACTACAGTAAATCATCCCACAACACCTCAGTTCTTAAGCCCTTGGTGGACGAAATTGCATAAAATTTTAATGCAAGTTTACTACATCTGCAACATTGCAATGCAACTCCAAGAAAGCAGCAGCAGGAGCTGCTCTACTGGAACAAAATACCTAGGGGTTAGCCTGCAGTAAAATCAGGAGCTTATCCAAATTTTAAGCCATCTATATACCTGTGACTAACTTGGAGCTTGTAATGTTTTTAACATGTTCCTGTTTGTATGACTAGCTGTGCATCACGAGAACAATTCAGTGATCAAGCAGCTACAAAAAAAAAGGTACTAAGAGCTAAAAATTTCAGCTTCACATCCTGAGCAACAATTGCACAAAGAAGAGCAAATTGAACAATTTAGTGCCACAATTGATGAGCATTAATTCTAAGCATCGTAACACTAGCTTACTAAGCAGTAAGCATAGATTTGTAAACCTGGTAACCGGTATTATCATTTGTCAAGCTTAACACGAAGAAATAGCGGGGAGTCACACCTTTCAGCCTCCCGAAAAACTGGATACCGCAAATCTGCACAAAAGCCAACAACCAAAATGTCAGTGAACTGAGGGAACCAGCACACCAGCAACACAGCAACAAAACTCGTCTCCCCTAGCACCTAATCCCCACCACATGCGAACATCTACCTGCAATAGGTTCGTCGACGACGTGTACAGAGAGGCATCCCGGCGGCGAGAACTCCGGCTGCCCGACGTCGGTGTCCAAGTACCCGACCCTCCCGTACCTGCAAACCAACACCAGTTAAACAGACAGCATGGCAGGTAGTAGCAGTGCTAATGGAGCCGGGAGGGTCCGGGTTTCGGTGACCACCTGGGGAGCAGCGAGTTGATGAGGAGGCGGGAGAAGGTCGACTTGCCGCTGTTGGCGGGGCCGCACACGAGGACGACCGGCGGCGGGATGTCGGAGGAGATGAGGGCGGCGGCCGAGGCCCAGTCCGGAGGGACCAGAACTTCCGGCGCCTGCTCCGGAGCCGGCGGGACAGGGCTGGGGATGGGGCTTGGTACGGGACATGGCGCGTGGGTGGCTGGGGATGCGGGAGGAGGTGGCGATTCCGGCTGCTTCTTTATCGACCGCCGGCGCTTCCCCATCGCTGCGCCGCTGGATGAGTGTGGGACGGAGGGTCCCGGAGGGATGGTTCTTCGGCGCGGCGGCGAGGAGACGGCGGCGGCGGCGGTGGCGGTGGCGGTGGGGAGTGGAGAACCAAGCCGGGACTGCGGGAGAGAAGAAAAACTGGCCCAGCGAAACGGTCATGCGAAATAACCGGCCTGCAAGCCCTAACACCTCTTCCAGCGGGCCACACGCCCACACGTCAATCTGGCCCTCCAGTCGTTTTTGAGCAGTTTCCATTAAAAATCGTGCAAGAAAAAAGATGTTGGAAACCTCAGCTGAATTTCATTCAAATCAAATAAAAGTACTCCCTAATTTAATTTTAAAATTAAATTAAATTCATGACACTTATTATGGGTTGTACTAGGGTGACAAGCGGGGTCATGCTTTTCATCGAGCATAAGCAAAAGTAGAGCAAATAGGCTCCATAAATGATACATATTTACAGCATGGTTAGTGAAATGTCCCATCCCGCAATCCGCCCCGCTTGCAATCCTATTAGAGAAAGTAGTATGTATATGTATACACACGTAATAGTTCATAATTCACAGAAAAGCTAGGGGCCCGAAAAAAGAAAAAAAAAACACTTTGCAGCAACAAGCTAACCGACCAAAGCTAAGCTGGTTAACCTATTTATCCTTATTAACTAATATAAACAGTTCACATCAAGCCGATATAACCTACTGAATAGCATCCAGCTTTCTTATAACAAAGATATGCAAAATGAAAACAAAAGAACTACAAAAATTTAACAGGCTCTTAACATGCAACACAAAGTATAAATCAAATTAAACTAGTTCCACCTATCTTGGATTTCCATTGAGTGTGGAGAAACGGGAAGCTCTAAGGTACACATGATTCGTTGAAAGAGGGAAGACTCTAAGGTGGAAAGGCGTCTCTGACTAGCCGACACCACACATGCATGCCGATTGGACCTACGGATATGAGCTCCAAGCCTCCAAGGCTCCAGATTCAGCATCACATTCTACATCTTTTTTACGGTAAAATGGCACTTTATTGATTACTTGCGATTAGTACATAAGGCTTCTAGGATGCAATCTGGAGCATAGTCTAAAACAAAACCAGGGCTAGTAACATTACAGGGTTCTGGCTAATACATGTGTTGCACCGTTGATAGATCGATGAACATGGGTAAAGACATATGACTGAAGAGCAGTTGCCTGAAACTTGATATCCGCCACCACGTTGCCAACTGGGAATCTGTGTGCTTCTCCGCGTTAACTCTTTGAATCAAGGACAAGCAATCATACGCAAAGGTTACAAAGTTGAAACCATGGATGTGAGCCAGAGAGACTGCACGCCGAAGAGCCATTGCTTCAGCAAGTTCAGGCGAAGTGAATCCCACTAACGGCTCACTGGCTGCAAGAAGACAATGAATGTGATGATCGCGGATTACCACTCCCGAAGCCATACGCTGAAGTTGTCGAATAGCGCAGCATCAACATTAACAAGAACCCTTCCTGGAGGCGGTGGAGACCACTTCCTTGGTGCGGTAGTCTCACGACTGTGAATCGGTTTGGGATGATAGCAGTGATGCACTATCAAATCAACATTGTTCGGAACATCATTCCGAGCTTCCCAAATATGCCAAAAGGAAAGAGCGAGCAAGGTCGCCTCTAGATTCGTTGACCCAGACAGGAAATCAAACAACCAAGCCTTCGTTGACATAAAATCACGCATGTTCAGCTGGATACGGAAACAGTCTGCCATACCTCCAGTGCATGCTGACACCCTAGAAGAGCATACTCGATATTCTCCTCCCTCCCGCAGAACACATAGGAGTCACATGTGGGGATATATCGGTGAACCATCTGAACTCCACTCGAGAGGCAGTCATGCGCAGACCTCCACAGGTGGATCTTCATTTTGTTTGGTGCATTAATCTTCCAGATCGCCTTCCAAGACTTCTCTTCCTCACAGTATCGAGAACTGAGACCTCCACCTCGACAACTGCGGGTCAAGTAGAAACTAGAAGACCGAGCAAAGTTGTATGCCAACCGGACTGAATAGATACCTCTTTTATCATGTGGCCAGCACACAAAAATTCGCTCCCCCATGTCGGCTGATCTGCACTTGCATGATCTTGGCTGCTGTTTCTGGATCAAAGAAGGCATTGATTGTTTCAGGGATCCATTCCCTCGAGTTTTCATCAAACAAGCAGTTAACTGTAGCATTGTCAGGGATTGGTTTGAGGGGCTTTAGCATAAAGGGAGGTCGATCAGGGATCCAATTATCTGATGTGATCTTGATTGCACTACCACCCCCAACACCCTACTAAACACCTCTAAGAAGAAGGTCTCTGCCAAACAGAATACTTTTCCATGTGTATGACGATGATCACGGTTTCGGAGCATGCCAAAAATCAGAGTAAGGGAAGTATCTCCCTTTGAGCACCCGGGCGCACAAAGATGTTGGCTCCGTGAGGAGATGGCAACCTTGCCGACCTAGCATCGCCTGATTAAATAATGACAGGTCACGAAACCCCATTCCTCCAAGAGCCTTGGGAGAAGACAACCACTCCCAAGAACTCCAATGCATCTTTTTCTTTCCCTCTTCCCACACCCCACCACTGATTAGCTATCACATCACGTATCTTATCACAGTTAGTAATTGGGATTTGGTAGCAACTCATGACGTAACTGAGAATAGCCTGTATAACCGCCTTCAAGAAAGTTTCCTTGCCTGCTCTTGACATCGGTCTATCCGTCACTCCATTGATGCATTTCCAGATCATATCATACATGAAGTTGAAGGTGTCTGTTTGGGATCTACCAACTGATGTAAACATTCCCAAATAGAAGTCATTAAGAATTTCACTATGTACAGCCAAGTTGTCCTTCACTCTATCTTTGATCAGGTCACTGCAATGATTTCCAAAGAACACCGATGATTTCTAAAGGTTAACCTTTTGGCCTGATCCATCACAATATGTCTTCAAGGTCTACTTTAGGGCATACACGCACCTACTATCACTCCGAGCAAAGAAAATGCTATCATCCACAAACAGTAAATGGGAAATAGGGGGCCGAATCTATCATTTTAGATTCCATAGAGCTCACCATGGTCCTCATTTTTTTGCAGTAAACATGACAAACCTTTAGTGCACAGAAGAAATAAGTATGGGCTTATGGGATCCCCTTGACGAATGCCTCTTGAAGGAACCACCGGTTAAGTCAGTTCTCCATTAATCTTTACGGCATAGAGAACACATGTTACACATCTCATAACCGATTGGATCCACTCAGGAGCAAAACCAAGCTTACTCAGACATCCATGTAAATAGTCCCATTCGACCCTGTCATAGGCCTTCATCATGTCTATTTTCAGCGCAAAAAATGGTCTCTTGGAATTTTGATTTCTAATAGTATGTAAGCATTCAAAGGCGATAAGGGAATTATCAGGATCAGCCTACCCGACACAAAGGCACTCTGATGTTCAGAAATAATATCATGCAAGATCAATTTTAACCTATTCGCTAGGACTTTGGAGGCTATCTTATAAATCACATTGCACAAACTGATTGGTCGAAAATTCTTGAGATGTTTTGGTTTGGCACCTTGGGAATGAGGACTTTAATTGAGTCACAAAAACCTTTAGGAATCTTCCCACCCACAATGAACGATCTCACGGCTTGGCAAATTTCCTCCTTAAAAAACTCCCAATGGGTTTGGTAAAACAATGCCGGGAAGCCATCAGGCCCGGGTGCCTTAGTTGGACCCATTTGGAAAAGGGCAGTACCAATCTCCTCATTGGTGTATGGTTTACAAAAGTTCTCATTCATCTCTGTCGTAACCTTAGAGGGAATTTCTTCTAGAACTACATCAAAGGTGCAAGTTTCAGAAGTAAAGAGGTTCTCATAAAAGCTTTGAACCATAACCTTAATCTCTGCTTGTACCTCACACTTTGAGCCATTCGGCCGCAACAACATATCAATTTTATTTGTTTTCCGCCATGCCGAAGCCCTTGCATGAAATAAGGAAGTATTGCGGTCTCCCTCTTTGAGCCAGTCGACTCTGGACCGCTGTCGTGCCATTATCTCCTCCCGCTCAAATAATTCACATAGTTCAATTTCTACCATCGCTATTTCTTACTTCACACTATCAATAGACAACCCATTCTCCCGAATATCTCGGAGTTTACCCTCGAGTTGTCTTATCTTCTTCCTAACCGAGCCAAAGGTGGCTCGGCTCCAGTCCTTCAGCGACGAGGCAACATGGTTCAGATTTGTCCACATTGACTGCAAAGAGGATTGACCCACACGACCATTAGACCATGCTTGATACATCTGATTTGCAACGAGCACGGTAAACAATGCCATGAAGACAGAGCAAAATGCTTGGTCATTGCCTTTGTTGCGTTGAGCTTCATAATGTAGCACAAAAGCACCACGCAATGTAGCATTGGATGATCATGTGGACGAAGAGCATAAATGCGCATGGTGGCTCACCCATCTATCATGAACGAAGACAAAAAGTTATCTACTAAAATTGTAGTGTGCAAATATCAAAGATGAAACAGAAGGTCTGTCAGCTTATGCGATGTGATATTAATTTGTTGAGAATAATTTTGGCAGTCAATTTAAATCAAACATACACTGCATGAAAGACCATAGCAAATGATGGTATCACAAATAGCTACAGAAAAACTCACATTATAGAAGTTTTTTTTCAAAAATCCCACCGGTCTATTTATAATCATCAACATTAGTATACATAGACTAAAATAATAAAAATCAAATAGTTACTTATTACACCTAGTGAAAAACTCACATTCTGGAAGTTATGGTTTCTGTATTAAAACATGTCTGCATATACAACAATACATCATTGATGTTCACACGTTAGGAAAGTGGATTTACAACCCAGCCACCCAGGTTTAAATCATCAGGGACACAAATTTGGGTTCTTATTATTAAAAAAAGCATTATAGGGCCGGGCTTTCTCTACCGTATTTCTTTCAAAAAAATATTATCTACGTCAATTATGGATCATAACGTTGGTAGACTAAGCAAAAAAAAGTAGCAGCGAGATCTTTATATAGAAGAAACCAGCAATATTTATTTTATCCATAATAATATAAGATAAGATATTATTGCAACCATTATACTACCTCTCAAGCCCACGAGGAGGTCTGCAACTCTTTTCTAGTTATAGGAGCCGACATGATGGCTTACCTTAGTTGCCAGGCCCTCCCACCGCCCTCCTCTGTGTCACCTCCTCCCCCTGGCCAACAATGAACGGGTCCCCGCATATGTTTTTACAGCTCGGCATTGGACCTCCACTCGGCGTTGATTGTTGGTCCTTTAAGTAGGGTTTATACATCCAACAACAACCTATCGTGGCTACATCGGCATTGTGTGTAACAAGAATAAAGTTTCACTAACTCATACACCTCGTTGACGATAGTCTCGTTTGTGGCATTGTGAGGAAGGAGGGAATTGTCTTGTTGTTGCTCCTTTGGAATAATGGATCTCGTTATGCCTTCATGTTTTTCAGGTTGTATACGTGTCTTTATTCGTTGGTACCTTCCCCGGTCAGTGAGGTTTTGCTAGCTTCGGCTTCGGCGAGGTGTTAGTGAGGTTGGGGTCTCCTTGGATATGTCTGGTCAAATCTTGGCGGCCATCCAACCCTCTTTGTCATTTTCTTCTCTAGAACACCGATCTATTTCTCATATCACTATCGTCGGCATATTCTGGCTCTGAACAATAACTTCTCGGCCACTGTGTGAACAATGTTTGCCTTGCTTCAACATGGTTTGGAGGTCTAGCATTGAGATTATCCCACGTCGCTCCATCGGTGAGTGCATGATGAAGATGGTATCCTTTTCTTAATATATTGCATTTAGCCTCTTTGCAAAAAAATGAATTTGGTTCTCGAATTGTGTGTGTGTTCCATGAACTATATATATATCAATCAAAATTTAATACTCTATCTAGGGGAAAAAGATGGTGCACTACAAGAGGTTGTATGAAACTCACTACAATAATTCAGGAATAAATTAGATTATTTCCTTTTTGAAAGGAATGTGGTAGTGAATGCCTCTATAATGATTTTTTGTGTTTTTGAAATAAGAAGAACCAAAACATGCATCCGTGAGGACTTGAGCCTTGACAGTTGGATTGTACATCCACTTCCTAACAAAGTGAGCTACACTCAATTCTTATCAACTATATCAATGTGCAACTAAAACAAAGTGATTTTAATCTGGGCTAGTGAGTTATACATTTGTACAACGTAAGTGGATCTAGGAGATTCCAACAATTGAGATATGGAATTACTGCACTGGATTGGCTTGTCATGGGCGTAGGCTGCCAAAAGGAACTGAAAGTCCTATTTACCAAGAAAATAAGTTCCCAAAATGGCCATTGGTATGTCATATGTTGGTCACAATAGCTCACAAGAGAGCACAAGAATTTGCCACACTCGTGTTACAGGAAGGGACTTCACAACAGATGCTACAAAAATAGTCTAAAGGGGCATGGTCCTTCTGTATTTCCTTGCAGATGATAGTTCTTACAATTTGAACAGAAATAATTCACCTAACATAGATACCAAGCAAAAAAAGCATCTCCATGGAGCAAGGACAAGTCGGGTGGCCAACGGCGTATTATTAGCGGAAGGCTTATCTACGTCCCGTGGAACGCCTGGAAGGAACGAAACAGACAGGTGTTCACCGGCCAACGTATAACTTACATTGAGGTAGCCTCGATCGCAAAGGAAGATATCCTCCAGAGGGAGCGGGTCTATGTTGTCGCGCCAACTATCCCAGCTAAGCCAGACTAGTTTTTTCGGTTTTTTTAGTCTTTAGGTGTTTTCCGGCATGTTCCACCATGAAATAAACATTCCATCTTGTACCGTGTTCGGTTTTCCCTATTGCTAAATGAAAAGGCAGTGATCCTACCGGTTACTTCAAAAAAATGTAAATAAAATCGAACGGCTAAGCTTAAATAGATGATGGTTGCAGAGGCAGTTCTATATTATGGGTAAATGATTTAGCATGTTGCAACACATCTAAGGAATGGTTTGATGGAATTGGTATTCCCTCATCCTTGAGGAAACCAAACAATGTGTCCAATAATTAATCATAACAAAACAACATGGTACCAAATATCAATGCAACAAACTAATGCTTAATCACCGTAGGGCTGGAGAATATATGGCCAAGATTAAAATAGAGAGCATATACATGCAAGTGTCTCATTTTCATATCTACATATAAGTTTCGAAAACAACTAAATATATATGCATATACATTATTGATTCTCATGTACTAATACAATAAAATCCAGACATCTATATTTACATGTTGACATCTTAGTTTGAAATGAAAAGTTACTTATGAAAAAAACTTATGCTATCACATTTTATGTATTGGAAGGATTGCATCCTATAAATTCACAATTCTCTAACGAGCAACAAAGTTACATAAGTTCCAACAATTTCCTTTGAAATAATAATTGATGAATATAATGGAGATGAGTGGAACCATTCATGAATTGGTCGTCACTCGGATTGAGTTCACAATAACTAGACGAGCCCCATAAGGTCAACATATAGATAAGGACCAACATATCACACATGGAGCGCATACATACATATATCATTAAGTAAAACCAATGGACCGACCTAATGTTGAAGTGCACGAGCTAGCGTGTCGTGCAAAGGAAGGACGATGATGTTGTGTCAGCAACAAAATGTGTTAGAAGCACAAAGCATGTCAAGTATGTAATATAATTATATGTGCTAAAAATAACAACTTCACACAAACACCTTGGACATGATCATAAAATATCCATGCTATGACAAGGTATAAGGATCTATGAGTATGCATAGATGAATATATTATGTTAGATGTGTAGACAATATCATGTATTAGATTAATATGGTCATGTGTGGAAGGATTTAGATGCATGAATTTGCATAGATCAGTGGAGGAGGACAATTAATGCAAATTTTGGATTCGATTATTGGTTCAAAATTTCCTATAGTCTATGTAAAAAAGGATATCAACAATGTGTTTATCTTCTAGTGTCTATCTAACCATGGCAATAAACAATATAAGCACTGACCGAGAAGAATGTGTACACACAAACCTTTCTAAGATTGATGGTCAATATATAACTTTTGGATTTGTTAAGCAAAGAGAATAGTATAATTTTACTGTCACATTGTTTAGTACTGATATCATCATTTAAGTCTTTACACATATTAACACAAAAAATAATGGTCAAAGTTATGCACTCTTAGAGATGACTATGTCAACAATCCATGACGGTTCATGTACTAGCAAGTACAAATCTAGCCATACAATACCTTGCTAGTTGAGGGAAAAAATAGTTTTAGTGACAAGTAGATGAATTAGTTAATTTATATCTTGTCGTTGGAATGATTAGGTACCCCTTTTCCAAATAATACTTGTTGATTAAAGACTTTGACACCTCAGGGAAAAATAATGATGGCGCCATTTTAAGTGTACAAGAACCATCATTCTTTATGTTGCCAACAAGTATTTTTTTGGTACCTTGTCTACAAGCAGATTTAGACCCCCAAAAAAGATACTACATATGAACATGTTTTTTCTAGTTTATTTTTAAAAACATAAATTAAGAGATGCAAGTTTGTAACCATTGATAACCATGGTGGTTGGATTAACTAATGCTTGTTTGCTTCTTACGACAATGACCGGTGCGCAATCAACCACATGAATCATGTAAGTTTTGAGAAATAAATAGTTACCCCATTTAGCCAACAAATAATTACATATGTATTCAATCTCCCGCCCTCGTTACAAGCCCTAGCTCGTGCACATAAATGCACCATATTTTTTTATACACACGGGCGGTGTCATTTAGGAAGCACGTACATGGAGTACTTGTCACACGACCGCGGTCGTATGGTCACATCTTTATATTACTCATGTGCGGCGACTTTCTAAATTACTCGTAAAACTATTCTTCACTACAGTGCACGCCGTCTATATTACTCACCCATGCATGATTTATTCTGAGATCATGCATGTCAAACATGTCTTTGTTATAGAAGGATGGTGCCTAGGCCAGAGCATGAAAGTTAGTAGATATAAGAGTCGGTGGAACCCCGGTTGCTACTAAAGCGTAAACTGATCTCGTGTTTCCTGCACACAGGATAGCGCGACACCTTCGATGTCTTTGATTAACTTTCAACAGCAAAGTCATATTGATGCTGATGCTTTGGAGTACTGTCATGTAACCTAAATCTGACAGATGAAAAAACCATACATGCTCGTACACAAAAAAGTTATGGGCTGAAGGACCCTAGCGATATCAATGGGTCAGTCCATTTCGTTTCTTCAGACACAGGCGCACGTAGTAGATCAGTCCAAGTGTACAGCTGCTCGTTTGCGCGACGCCGGGTGACCGGTCGCCACGTGCCCTTGTTTCCGTCGTGAATTCCCGGCCCACCACGGAGGTACCACTCCACTAGGGTTTCTGACACTCTCCCGGCCGGCCGCCGCGCGATCCGCGCCGCCACTACCCGCTTTCAATCTCCCGAAAAATTCCTCGTACGCGCCCACCCCCAGGACCCCAGGACCTGTATATAAGGCCCCTCCTGCCTTCCTCTTCCTCACCAACCCTCGCCCCTCTTCTCTCTTTCCATTTCTGCTCCGACCACCGATCTCATCCTAGCCTCCCCGATCTCATTTCTCCCAGTCAACCACCATAGATTCCATTCCACAGAGCTAGCTCTAGTTAGGTGAATAACCTGACCTGCGTCGGTTCCAAGCACTAGCCCTCCTCCAGTCCAACATGAATAACATGGCCGATGACGCCGGCGGCGGGACTTTCGATTGGAACGACCATCTTAGGTCGGTACCCTTTTCGACGTTCGTGCCGTTGGTGGAGGCGGATCGTGAGGTAGTGCATGGGGGCACGTGGAACAATAATTGGGTAGCGGATCAGGGCATGGAGAGGATTGGTGTTGTGGAAGGCATGGGGAATAAGGGGGGTGAGTTCATGGTAGGGGCGGCGGGATCCAATAGCCAGATGGCTCAGATTTCGCCGTCGTCCGGGTTGAGGGAGCAGGGTCTTTATCTGAGCAATGACCATCTTAGGTCGGTGCCTTTTCCGGCATCTGTGCCGTTGGTGGAGGCGAGTAGTCATGAGGTGGTGTATGGGGGCATGTGGGGGTGGAACAATCGGGTAGTGGTGGAGGGCATGTCGAACAATTGGGCAGTCGGGGAGGGCGTGTGGAACAATGGTGTAGTGGAGGAGAGCATGGGAACGAAGGGGGCGGAGTTCGTGGTAGGGGCGGCTGGATCCAGTAGCCAGCGCGCGCCGCCCGGGGGTAGGGAGCAAGGTCCTCTCAGCAATTACAGTGGGTTCGAGTTTGGTGTCCGGGACTGGAGTATGGCGGCTCAGGTGCCGCGGAGCACGGCGAAGGAGAGGAACAAGAGGGGGGCGGAAAGGAAGGCCGGAAGGGCGCCGCCGGGGTCACGGAGGCAGCGCTCGCCGTCGGGGTCCATGGAGATGCCCAGCGGCGTAGACTGCAGCAAGTTCGAACCTCATATCCTTAAGTCGGTGGTGCCGCAAGGCATGGTGAATCTGGGAGATCGGATGGGCGCTGCGCCGCCGGGGGCTGTTGGGTCCAAAAGGCGGCGCTTGCCGTCAGCCTGGATTGAAACCGGCGGCGGGAGCAATGGCGAGGCCATGGGGAGCGAGGCCTCGGATGAGTTTGCGGCGTTCGCAAATGTTGGCAAGAGGAAGCGGCGGCTGTGGGTCAAGGAACGGAAGAGCGTGTGGTGGGACATGGTGGACACACCGGAGTACACTGACGCGGACTTCAAGCGCGACTTCCACATATCGCGCTCCACCTTCGACAGGCTCTGCCACATGCTGCGCTCCTCCGTGGCCAAGCAGGACACGGCCATCCGCGACGCCATCCCCGTCCGCCTGCGCGTCGCCGTCAGCGTCTACCGCTTCGCCACGGGTGACACGTTCTTGGACCTCGGGAATCGCTTCGGCATCGGCATGTCCACCTGCCAGAAGATCTTTCTCGACGTCACCGCCGCCATCAACGCCGTCTTCCAGTCCGAGGCTGTGTCCGCCCTGTGGCCGGGCGGGGCCCGCGCCATGGACGCCGCCGCTGCCAAGTTCCATGACCTGACGGGGGGCCTCCCGGGCGTCATTGGCGCCGTCTACACCACCCACGTCCAAATCTACGAACCCCAGCACCAGGCCTTATTCTACTACAACAGTCGCCTCACACAGCGGCACAAGGGCAAGGCATCCTTCAGCGTCGCTCTCCAAGCGGCCGTGAACGCCAGCGGCGCCTTCACCAACTTCTGCATCGGCTACCCCGGCGCCACGTCCGACGAGGACATCTTTGTCCGGTCGTCGATGAGCACGAGGCACGCCGGAAAGATGATTGCCCAGGGCAAGCATCTCGTGGGCGGCACGGGGTACCCGCTCACTGACTGGACGCTGGTGCCCTACAGCCATAGTAACCTCACGCCGCCGCAGGAAACCTTCAACAAGAAGGTGGCGCTCGCGCGCGGTGTGGCCCTCGACGCATTCCGGAGGCTCAAGGCGCGTTGGGCGTGCCTGCAGATGCGCGTCAAGGGGAATCTGGATGCCTTCTCATCCGTGATGACAGCATGCTGCGTGCTCCACAACCTCTGCGAGCGCAGCGGCGATGAGCTCGGCCACGAGCTGAGAGGGTACAAGCTGGAAGACGACGAGATCGTCCTCGATAACCCCGAGCGCTCCTTCGCCGCCACGATGGTGCGCGACGCAATCGCCCACAACCTCCACCACCATGCCGGCGCCGGAGGCAGCATGCAATCACTTCGATCGATCGGCTTCATGGCCTGACCAGCGGAATAAGCTTCAAAGAGTTGAGCAGCAGCAATATCATACTTGTTGTTTTGTCGGATTGGGGAGAATAGCGAGCATTTTTTCGTGCGAGTTATGCATTTGCTTCGCAGAATTTCAGAACAAATTGTTTCTTTTAGGTATATGGGGTTTGGATTGTAGGTCATGGTGGTTTCATGTTTTCCTGAGGTTTCACCTCGTAATCTGCTTGTAATATCATCATCAATTTTGTTTAAATCTCATACTACATCTGTGTCCCAAATTACTTGTGGCAGATTTATCTAGATAAGGATATGCTTTAGTTTATAGATACATATGAATCTAGACAAATACTCCATCCCTTCCATATTACTCCGCATATAAGATTTAGTCAGAGTCAAATTTTGTGATCTTTGACTCACTATCCAAGATAAAATATTAATATATACACAATCTAATGTAAATGTTATGATAGTACATTACATTACGATACTAATAATAATATTTTTATTTTCTAAATAATAAAATATTTTTACATATAATTGGTTAATCTTGGCAGAGTTTTACTTTGACCAAATCTTATATGCAGGGTAGTATGAAACATATGGAGTATGTGACATCTAATTCGGGGAAAGTATTTCGTTTGGCTAACCCATTATCAGATTATCCCTGATTTCCTTTCCCATTTTTTTCGTTGTTCTTCGTTTATTACGAAATCATGTTATGATGGCGCAGGTCATCATCATAACAAATTGCTTCCCAGAATTATCATGTTATGATGATGCAGGTTATCAGATTATTCCTGGTTTCCTTATGCATTTATTTCCCACAATTTCAGAACAAATTGTTCCTTTTAGGTCTGGGGTCATCGTGGTTTCATGTTTTCCCGAGGTTTCCACTTGCTTAATCAGCTTGTAATATCATCATTGATTTTGTTTAATCTCATACTCCCTCTGTCTCGAATTACATGTCGCAGATTTGTCTAGATATGCATGTATGTAGATGCCTTTAAGTGCATAGATACATGTGAATCTAGACAAATATGTGACATCTCATTCAGGACCAAGAGGAACTGAGGGAGTATTTCGTTTTACCAAGCAGTTATCTGATTATTCGGTGGTTTCCTTATGTTCTCAATTTTCTTTGTTCTTTGTTTATTGTAAAATCTTGTTATGATGATGCAGAATTGCAGACCATTATCTTATCTTCTTTGTGTATTTGAAAAGTTTGGATATATGATTGATGACAAGTCAGAAGATGGAGTATGTTGATCAGTTTAGTGTATAAACCTGGCAACGGTGATCTAGCTCTATATTTACCAATGCATTGGAAGCATAAGTACAACCAAAATTGTTAGCACTCAATCTTTTCTGAGAAACTAGCAAATCAACACCATCATACACCATCATACAGAATTCATTCGAGTTTTAATATCTCATAGCCTATTACCGTTTATTGCCTTCACGGAAATTCGTTTCATTCGAAAGCACAATGATCTTCTAGCTATAGGTTGAATCTTGCTTTTATCTTGTATGCCCCAGATCATCGTCAGGCTCTGTTGCTACTCAGTTTTTTTTTACTCTGGTGGCCATAGTACAACAGGGGTCACCAAAGAATCATCAACTCTGCAGCTATTTGAACATTTTTAAACAATCAGCAAGGGAGGATGGAAACACGGTTTAGATAAATTAAGATAGCTTGTTCGAATGGCGAGGAAATGGCGGCGACTAGCATTCAATCTGTCAACACCTACAACCTTACTTAATTTCTTGAATGTTTACAACAAATGTTGGGAACATGAACCTTGTAAACATGTATGTGTGCACAGTGGCAGTACTGAATAGTAGTCGATCAATGCATGTTTGCATGGCCGACTAGCATGATTAGTGCATGTGTTCGACCAAGTTGATTAGAGGAGCAACACGCATTGTGAGGATGCACCAATAAGTCCAAGAGAAGTAGTTAGCATGCATGCACGTTCGGTTAATTAGTTGGATGTGGTTTACTTAAGTCATTAGGTCGTTAGAGTCTGGTGTAGCGACTGGTGGAGAGATATCCAAGATATAAATCTGGGAGCAGGGCCTCTCATCACCAAACTTCATGTAGGCAACAGATACCGGTTGGCCATCGTGTGCCTTGGAGACCATGCAGCATATGTGACCATGGATCATATGTGAATATAATCGGTCGTGGAATGTTGCACGTGTCCATGATTGTAGTTCCTGAAAGAGGCGCCATCTGCTGCCGAGGAACAAGTTGTACCTGCAAATCTGCTTTAGGACCTGCAGGGAAATAAGTAACAAGAGCTGCAGGAATATCTGCATTGTATGAGTAGGTAGGTAGGATGTTTGCTGGAGCATTGCCTGGTCTTCCATGCCAGATGAACCTGTAATGCTAACCAAGTTTTTTGGTTGAACAATTAATCATTGTGTGTTTTCCAAATGCACCAAAGCATGGTGATGAACTGATGATGAACATATTATCTATAGATGTTTCAGATTGAGCATCTTGTAACAAAAATTGGATAATATTTAAAGGGTAAATTGTAGTATCAAAAGCATCATTCCTAAGTTCAACTGAAGTAGAAAACCAAACAGCTTTGGAAAAGGTGCAATAAAAGCCAATTCATCCACATCGCGAAAGTGGAAGAAGACTATTGGAGGAAGCGCAACCGCCAGACTTGGCTCCTGGATGGTGATGCTAATTCGGCATATTTCCGCTCCATGGCAAATGGTCGGCGGAGTAAATGCTCTATCTCTCGCTTGGTCGCAGATCAGGGGATCATCACCGAAAATAGAGGTTTTCAGGAACATATCTACGACCTCTACCGTACCCTTCTAGGGAAGGGCAATGGTCAATTTGACTCCCACAATTAGGGACCCACTGGATGTGTCTTAGAGACAGAGAACTACGCTCTCATGATCACCTATACTTCTTAAGAGTTGGATGGGTGCTGGCTAGGATGAAAGTGGACACGACTTCAGGGCCTGGCGGCCTTTCCTTGCTCAAGGAATTCTGGGATTTCAATAAACCTCACATCCAAGCCATTCGCAATGGTTTGATGCTTGGTCGAATAGATATCATCCGTCTTAACTTCGGGATCGTCACTCGTATTCCCAAGGTTACGGAGCTCAGGACATCCGCCAATTCAGGCCATTAAAGTCATCTTTAAATTTGTCGCTAAAGCGGTCTCCCTTAGACTTTCCTCGGTCACTTATTAGACAATCAACAATACCTAAGCTGCCTTTATTAAAGGTAGACACATCTCGAGAGGGTCCTTTTGCTTCAGGAGATTGTGCATGAGACCCACTGGATGTGTCAAGAAAGTTAGGGGAGTTTTCTTGAAAATGGATTTCAAAAAAGCATATGATAGAGTTAACTAGCAGCTCCTTAGGGATGTGCTACTCCGAAAAGGTTTTGACCGGGATGGGTCCATAAAGCCCTCTGTTTGGTCCCGGGGACCCAAACTGCAATCAACATTAACGAAGAAGTAGGGAACTTGTTCCGCAATCGCCGAGGGGTGCGACAAGGGGACCCTCTTTCCCCGTTACTCTTCGACTATGCCGTGGAGGCTCTAGCGGCTATCCTTGTAACGCTAAGCGTGCAGGACAAATTGAGTGTATGGTCCCACACTTGATTCAGGGAGGAGTTTCTCACCTCCAATATGGGGATGTCACAATCATATGATACATCCCGAGGACATACACATTGCAAACCTGAAGTTACTCCTTATCTGTTTTGAGAAGATGTCGGGACTTCCTATCAACTTCCACAAAAGTGCGGTTATGGTTTTGGAGCCCAACGCACTTGAGGAACAAAGGATTGCCAATATGCTCAACTGTGAGCAGAGAACTTCCCCTTCACTTACGGTTCCCTAATAGTGATCGAACCCTCTATGCCTTGGATTGGGAGCTGGTGACCACAAAGGTTGCTAAGCACATCGACCATGGATGGCCAATTTATATCCTCAGCGGCCAGGCGCACTCTCAGCAATGCATATCTCTCGCACATCTCCATGCATGCTATGGGTATTTGCCTGTTAGGGGATGGGGTCCATCGTAGCTTCGATAAATACCGCTTGAGATTCTTCTGGGAGGCCAATGGCCCAAAACACAAGTACCACTGGGTGCTTTAGGTGGCGATCTGCAAGCCTAAGGATTTGGGAGGCTTGTGCATCATTGATACCAAAATTATGTACATTTGCCCTATACTAAAATGGATTTGGTTTTAGATCGGGGGAAAAAGGTTTGTGGGCCGATATCATCCGCAAAAAATACCTTGGCAATAAAGATCTGTTGATGGACTCACACCGCCCTGGCTCCCATCTTTGAAACACCATACAAAAATTAAAACTAGTGTTTAGCCTTGGAGCCAAAGACTAAGTGGAGAATGTGACCTCCATCCACCTTTGGCTTGATTGGTGGCAAGGGTCTAGGCCACTAAGGGATAGATTCTCCTCCTTGTTTGCCATTGCCGAGCGGCTAAAGATTCGGTGGCTAGGGCAATTCAGGATGGCGAGTACCACATTCCTTTTTGTTGAGCTCTAGGCAAAACGAGGCGCTTTGCACCGCGAGCTTGGTGTGCTGCAGCTTTTGACCTAACCTGACTCCTTGAACTAGGCTCTTGAACCTTCTGGGAGGTTCGCGGTTAAATCTCTTTACCAAAATCTTTGCCAAGGAAGCCCAAAAAAACACTTCCAGAATATTTGGGGGATCTTAGTTCCCTTGAAGATCAGCATCTTCTTATTGTCACAACTTCTTATGTCGTTTAATCAAATCATTAAGAGACATTGTAACCCTTCCAATGGTAGATGTGCTTTATGCGGTGATCACGAAGACACAAAAACGTCTTCTTTGATTGTTCGCTTGCCAAATTCTTGTGGAGTGCATCTAGGGAGCTCCTCTATCAAGATTGGAATCTCTCTTGCTTTGCGGACGTGTACCGCTTGAACACCAAATCGGTCGAGCAAACTAGACGGATCCTTTTGGTTTATTATGCGGCTCTTTGTTGGACGTAGTGGAATGTTAGGAATAAATTCTTGGGACACTCTCCCAAACCACCAAATGATTGTTTGTACAAAATGATCACTTATCTGCAAGCCTGGAAAAGTGTGGCTAAAAGATAGGACAAGCTGGAGCTAATCATCGAAAGGACCATGACGCTTCATTCTTCATGGCGAGACTGGTAGTTTGTTTCTTTTTGGGTCATTCTGTTGTACTGTTGTTAGGTGATCTTCTAGGTATTTTGGAACATCTCTCCTTAATTAACGTGTATTCAAAATTGTAACGAGATCTATCACTTTGGTTCGCCAATGTTGACTTCATTAAGTTTAAGTTGAGCTTCGTTTGAGCCTTCCGTCTAAAAAGGTGCAATGAAATTAGTGAAAGTCTATTTTCATCATAACACAACTTGAACATTCCTTTGGAATGTGTTATGCAATTTTTGTAGCTCTAGCTCTCGTTTCATGTGCCCTTCTAGTTAGTCTTAAAGCAAAGGTTTTGACCCTCGGAGCAAAAAAAAACTCCGCACTACCAGCAGATTTTCTTCTCCTAGGCAGTAATCGATTCCCTCGAGTTGGCTCCACCAACCTGAAAACGCACTTGTATGCACTCTTTGTTTTACATTGAGTATGAGGTGTGTGTATCCAGCAATCTTCATCCTCAAAGTCGGCCTTTATAATGGAAATTATTAAGACTTTTTTTAAATCATTATCAAACTGGGAAGCAATCTTTGGTTCACCCCATTAACTCGTTCATGATGCCAAAGATCTTCAACGGTAGCATTCCAATTGGAATAAAAGATGGTCATAAATATTCTTCCAATTTGGATACCAAGGTGAGGACCAAATGCGTGAATTTCCTTTGGCAAATTGAATATGAATAGATTTTTGCATAAGAGCAAGAACTTTTGAAACCGAGGACCAAAAGAAGATTCTGGTAAATTGTTATTTTCCTCCAAATGGAAGTTTATGGAAAATATTTAGCTTTCAACATAAAAGTAGAAGAGAATCCTTAACAACAACTATTATGTTTTTCCTTCTTGTTTTTAGGATTGCATTGTGGAAAAACATAGTGTTCCAGTCACCATGGTTAGCCTAATGATTTTTTGCTAAAAAAAGAAGTGAGTTTGGTAAGGGTTTTCTCGAATTATTTAGTAATACTTGCTTACTTGGAGTGGTACTACATATGCATCAGTTGGGTTTGCACCACATCTTCAGAGAACCTTCCAGGTTATTAGTATGGGCGTGGAAAACATAATGGGTAGAACTAATTCAAGCTTTATAAGCTGTCTCCTGATCCTTTTCCATTAACCACCAATTTTTTTATTTAAAATATTTATTTATTTTAACAGTAGTTGGTTGAGAGATAGTAATTGATAATATGAGCATCATCGCTTACAATACATATCATAAACTGATGTATTAGGATACCATTCAACGGTCAAGGCGCTCATAAGTAGGAGCAGAAGAATATCTCTCAGTAATTACACAATTAAATTATAAGGAGGCCCATGATAACCCACATACGATGATGGTTTGCTCTATTACAAGATGATTGAAGTTGGACATACGATGATGGTTTGATCTATTACATCTACTTGTCTCAAAGGACACATGATATATTGAGACCATCCATCCAGTAAACTAGCTTTCTTGGAGAATAACCAACCAAAGATTCCATTTCTTGTTGAGGGCAGGGAGAAACAATGTAGCATCAATGGTAACATCAACGAGAAAATTTCTTCTGTTGAAGCCATTGTTCTTCCTCCTTGTTGTGTGTCTATTCTTGAGAGAACCAGAGAGACACAAAAGATTGTGAGAGTTATAGAGAAGAAAAGAGGAGATGAGAGATTTATCTCCAACAATTAAAATTAGTAACTCATTACCATTTATTACTTTAAGAAATAAAGCAGGCATGGGGGTGAGAAAAAACTTGCAAGTTTAGAGAAAAACACTTGCATGGTGAACATAGTATCTATAAATGTTTCAGATTGAGCAGCTTGTAACATAAATTGGATAATATTTAAAGGATAGATTGTAGTATCAAATTCATCGGTCCTATGTCCAATTGAAGTACAAAACCTAAAAAACTTTGGAAGAGGTGCAATGAAAAAAAATGAAAGTCTGTTTTCATCATACCACGCCTTGAACATTCCTTTGCAGTGTGTTATTAAAAATTTCTAGCCCCCGCCTCTCGTTGCATGTGCCCTTCTAAATAGTCTTCAAGCAGAGGTTTGAACCCTGGGAGCAAGTGAAAGTTCAGAGATGGTAAACCTAGAGGGGGTGAATAGGTTTCTACAGATTTTAATTCTTTCTTTGCAATATTAGGCTTTACGGAATATAAAGGTGAGCCTAATGCAAACTAGGTGAGACAACCTATATGAGGATACAAGTAACTTGAACACGAAGGCTCTCACGGGCAGTTATATCACAAGTAAGGAGTTCGGTTAGAGATAAACGATAGCACGCGGAGACGAGGGTTTATTCCCGCGTTCCCTTCCTTTGCAAGAATGTACGTCACGTTTGGAGGGTGGATGTCCCACGAAGGATTACCCACGCCACGAAGGCTCACCCTATTCTCCGGAGCCTATCCCACGGAGGAATAGCTCTCTCACTTGTGGTAGACTTTGAGGTAGCCTCCAAACCTTCACAATCTTATCAGGAGCAAATCCACAGCCCGGATGCTTCCGGACCACTCTTGCCCACCTAGGGTTTCCAAGGAACCCTAGAGAGCAAGCTTCTTAATGAATACAAGGGGGAATGAGATTTGGCTTGGTAGAACAGTAGATCGGGTCCTTCTCTATCGTTTCCCCGGAGGGATTTGAGTTTGGGTGGAGGAGGAGGGAAATATAAGGCTTTTTGTGTTACTAACAATGGAGTATGAGAGAGAGAGCTCAAGAACAACTTGTAGTATAGTGCCTACCCCTTCAGAGGTAGAAGAAGGGGTATATATATAGTGTCACTTGAATTCTAGCCGTTGCTCACTTGCAACGTTAGCAGATTCCTCGAGAAACCCGGTCAACTGGGCCTGGCACCAGACAGGCCGGCGCAGGGGCCGGTCAGACCGGGCCAGGGACCGGACCGCCGGTTTAAATCGGATCTGGGACCGAGTCCGGGCCGGGTGGGCTTATGAGGCGTACTGGACAACGCCCGGTTGGCACAAGCGTGGAGGCCGGTTGGGCGCCGGGGCGCCCGATCCTCGATCCGGTCCGACCGGCTCTGCCACCGGATCGGCCGGTCCAAACCGGGCTGGCGACCGGACCCTGACCGGACCAGCGCCCGACCTTACTGGACTCCATCCGGTTGGCACCGGTCCTGGGGCCGGTCGGCGCCGGGCTGGCCGGTTGATGTCTACGCACGCTTCTATTCCTGTAGACAGTGTTGGGCCTCCAAGAGCAGAGGTTTGTAGAACAGCAGCAAGTTTCCCTTAAGTGAATCACCCAAGGTTTATCGAACTCAGGGAGGTAGAGGTCAAAGATATCCCTCTCAAGCAACCCTGCAATCACGATACAAGAAGTCTCTTGTGTCCCCAACACACCTAATACACTTGTCAGATGTATAGGCGTACTAGTTCGGCGAAGAGATAGTGAAATACAAGTAATATGGATGAATATGAGTGGTAATAGCAATCTGAATAAAATATGGCAGCAAGCAAACATGTAGCAGAACAGTAAACAAACGGAGATTCGATATTCGGAAACAAGGCCTAGGGATCCTACTTTCACTAGTGGACACTCTCAACAATGATCACATAATAAAACTACTCTACACTCTCTTGTTGGATAACAAACACCATTCATTGTGTAGGGCTACAAGAGCTCCCTCAAGCCGGAGTTAACAAGCTCCACAACATCCGGAGTTCATATTTAAGTAACCTTAGAGTGCATAATAGACCAACGCAATTTAGACCGAGTACTAACATAGCATGCACACCGTCACCGTCAGGCTATGAAAGGGGGAATAGATCACATCAATACTATCATAGTAATAGTTAACTTCATAATCTACAAGAGATCACAATCATAGCTTATACCAAGTACTACATGATGCACACGCTGTCAACATTACATCATGGAGGAGGAATAGACTACTTTAATAACATCACTAGAGTAGCACATAGATGATATTCAACTAGATCACAAAGAGAGAGATGAACCACATAGCTACGGTAGAGCCCTCAGCCTCGGGGGAGAACTACTCCCTCCTCATCATGGAAGACAGCAGCGGCGATGAAGATGGCGGTGGTGTCGATGGAGATGCCTTCCGGGGGCACTTCCCCGTCCCGGCGGCGTGCCGGAACAGAGACTTCTGTCCCCCGAATCTTGGCTTCGCGATGGCTGCGGCTGCGTAACTTTTCTCGTATCGTGGCTTATTTGTATCGAAGTTTTAGGTCACCAAGGCTTAAATAGGCGAAGAGGCGGAGTCGGAAGGGTCCTGGGGGGCCCACACAGTAGGGGGGCGCGCCCCCCCTCTGGCCGCGCCACCATGTCGTGTGGGGCCTCCCTGGCTCCCCTCTAGCCCCTTTTCGGTGCTCTGGAAGCTTCCGGGAAAAATAAGATACTGGGCGTTGATTTCGTCCAATTCCAAGAATATTTCCTTTGTAGGATTTCTGAAACCAAAAACAGCAGAAAACAGAACTGGCACTTCGGCATCTTGTTAATAGGTTAGTTCCGGAAAATGCATCAAAACGATATAAAGTGTGAACAAAACATGTAGGTATTGTCATAAAACTAGCATGGAACATAAGAAATTATAGATACGTTGGAGACGTATCAAGCATCCCCAAGCTTAGTTCCTACTCGCCCTCGAGTAGGTAAACGATAACAAGGATAATTTCTGTAGTGACATGCTACTTACATAATCTTGATCATACTATTGTAAAGCATATGAGATGAATGAAGTGACTCAAGGCAACGGTCTATAGTTGCTAACAAATAGATAACATATAGCAAAACTTTTCATGAATAGTACTTTCAAGACAAGCATCAAAAAGTCTTGCATAGGAGTTAACTCATAAAGCAATAAATTCAAAGTAAAGGCATTGAAGCAACACAAAGGAAGATTTAAGTTTCAGCAATTGCTTTCAACTTTCAACATGCATATCTCATGGATAATTGTCAACACAAAGTAATATGATGAGTGCAAATAAGCAAGTATGTAAGAATCAATGCACAGTTAACACAAGTGTTTGCTTCTAAGATGGAAGGAAGTAGGTAAACAGACTCAACATAAAAGTAAAAGAATGGCCCTTCGCAGAGGGAAGCAGGGATAAAATCATGTGCTAGAGCTTTTCAAGTTTTGAAATCATAAAGAGAGCATAAAAGTAAAGTTTTGAGAGGTGTTTGTTGTTTTCAATGAATGGTAGTGGGCACTCTAACTCCCTTGCCAAGCAGACTTTCAAAGAGCGCCTCCCACGAAGGACGTTATCTCTACCACCAAGGTAGATCATCCCTCTTCTCTTTTGTTTACACATGTACTTTAGTGTAGTTTATTTTTATTTTTGGGTGACACTCCTCCCAACCTTTTGCTTTCTCAAGCCATGGCTAACTGAATCCTCGGGTGCCTTCCAACATTCACATACCATGAAGGAGTGTCTTTTTGCAAAATTAAGTTGCTTACTGATGAATCAGAGCAAAACATGTGAAGAGAATTATTAATGAAAGTTAATTAATTGGAGGTCGGGAACCCCGCTGCCAGCTCTTTTTGCAAAATTATTGGATAAGCGGATGAAGCCACTAGTCCTTTGGTGAAAGCTGCCCAACAAGAATGAAAGATAAAACACCACATACTTCCTCATGAGCTATAAAACATTGACACAAATAAGGAGTGATAAAGTTTTGAATTGTTTAAAGGTAGCACACGAAGTATTTACTTGGAATGGCAGAAAATACCATGTAGTAGGTAGGTATGGTGGACACGAATGGCATAGTTTTTGGCTCAAGGATTTGGATGCACGAGAAGTATTCCCTCTCAATACAAGGCTTAGGCTAGCAAGGTTGTTTGAAGCAAACAGAAGTATGAACCGCTACAGCAAAACTTACATAAGAACATATTGCAAGCATTATAAGACTCTACACTGTCTTCCTTGTTGTTCAAACCCTCACCAGAAAATATCTAGACTTTAGAGAGATCAATCATGCAAACCAAATGTCAACAAGCTCTACAATATTTCTTCATTAATAGGTGCAAAGTACATGATGCAAGAGCTTAGACATGATCTATTTTAGCACAACAATTGCCAAGTATCAAATTATTCAAGACATTATACCAATTACCACATGAAGCATTTTCTGTTTCCAACCAAATAGCAATGAACGGAGCAGTTTTCAACCTTCGCCATGAACATTAAAAGTAAAGCTAAGAACACCAGTGTTCATATGCAACAGCGGAGTGTGTCTCTCTCCCACACAAGCATGAATTTATTCAGAGAATGAAAATAACAAAACGAAAATAAAAGCACACAGACGCTCCAAGTAAAGCACATAAGATGTGACGGAATAAAAATATAGTTTCACTAGAGGTGACCCGATAAGTTGTCGATGAAGAAGGGGATGCCTTGGGCATCCCCAAGCTTAGATGCTTGAGTCTTCTTGAAATATGCAGGGATGAACCATGGGGGCATCCCCAAGCTTAGACTTTTCACTCTCCTTGATCATATTGTATCATCCTCCTCTCTTGATCCTTGAAAAGTTCCTCCACACCAAACTCAAAACAAACTCATTAGAGGGTTAGTGCATAATCAAAAATTCACATATTCATAGGTGACATAATCATTCTTAACACTTCTGGACATTGCACAAAGCTACTGAAAGTTAATGGAACAAAAAAATCCATCCAACATGGCAAAACAGGCAATGCGAAATAAAAGACAGAATCTTTCAAAACAGAACAGTATGTAAAGACGAATTTTTTAGCGGCACTTAACTTGCTCAAATGAAAACGCTCAAATTGAATGAAAGTTGCGTACATATCTGAGGATCATTCACGTAAATTGGCAGATTTTTCTGAGTTACCTACAGAAGGGGCTACTCAAATTCGTGACAACAAGAAATCTGTTTCTGCGCAGTAATCCAAATCTAGTATCAACCTTACTATCAAAGACTTTACTTGGCACAACAATGCAATAAAATAAAGATAAGGAGAGGTTGCTACAGTAGTAACAACTTCCAAGACACAACAAAACAGTAGTAAAATAAAAAACATGGGTTATCTCCCAAGAAGTGCTTTCTTTATAGCCATTAAGATGAGCTCAGCAATTTTAATGACGTTCTCGCAAGAAATAAGAGTTGAAACAAAAGAGAGCATCAAAAAGTAAGTTCAAAACACATTTAAGTCTAACCCACTTCCTATGCATAGGAATCTTGTAAATAAACAAATTCATGAAGAACAAAGTGGCAAGCATAGGAAGATAAAACACAAGTAACTTCAAAATTTTCAGCATGTAGAGAGGTGTTTTAGTAACATGAAAATTTCTACAACCATATTTTCCTCTCTCATATTAATTTCCAGTAGCATCATGAACAAACTCAACACTATAACTATCACATAAAGCATTCTTATCATGAGTCTCATGCATAAAATAATTACTACTCCCAACATAAGCATAGTCATTCTTATTAATTGTAGTGGGAGAAAATTCAACAAAGTAGCTATCATTATTATTCTCATCATCAAATATAGGAGGCATAGTATAATCGTAATAAACTTTATCCTCCATAGTAGGTGGCACCAAAATACCACTATCATTATAATCATCATAAATGGGAGGCAAAGTATCATCAAAGAAAATTTTCTCCTCCATGCTTGGGGGACTAAAAATATCATGCTCATCAAAACTAGCTTCCCCAAGCTTAAATTCTTCCATAGCATTAGCAATAATATTGTTCAAAGAGTTCATGCTAATAACATTGCTACTATCATGCAAATAAGGTTCCATAGGTTTTTTAATTTTCGCATCAGACAATCCATGTCTTAACTCAGGAAATAGATTAAAAAGCTCACTGTTATTTTCCATTATGCCTCACTAGTGAAAAACAAAAACAAGAAACAAAAAGATGCAATTGCAGGATCTAAAGGAAATAGCTTCGAGCACTCACACACCGGCAACAGTGCTAGGAAATAGCTTAGTAGTCGGAGGATGTGAATACCTTTTACCTTACCTCCCCGGCAACGGCGCCAGAAAATAGCTTGATGTCTACGCACGCTTCTATTCCTCGTAGACAGTGTTGGGCCTCCAAGAGCAGAGGTTTGTAGAACAGCAGCAAGTTTCCCTTAAGTGAATCACCCAAGGTTTATCGAACTCAGGAAGGTAGAGGTCAAAGATATCCCTCTCAAGCAACCCTGCAATCACGATACAAGAAGTCTCTTGTGTCCCCAATACACCGAATACACTTGTCAGATGTATAGGCGCACTAGTAGTTGGAGATGAATAGAATTTTGCATAAGAGGAAGAATTTACAAAACAGATGACCAAAAAGCAGATTTTGGTGAAAGTTTTATTTTTCCTCCAAAAGGAAGTGTGTGGAAAATATTTAGCTTTCAACACAGCAACAAGAAGAGAATCCTTAAGAACAAATATTATGTTTTACTCCTTATTTTTAGGACTACTTTGTGGGGAGTAGTATTCCAGTTAACATGTTGAGGCCAATGCTTTTTATATCTTTTGAAACCAAGACAAAGATATTTTCATTGATATAGAAGAAATTTTAGAGTGTTACAAACCGGACATGATCAAGGCACAAGCCAAGATCGAAAACCTCGAGTCTACGCTCATGGAATTACAATAATCAACGCTTTGGCTCTGGCCAAGGACCACATAGCCACATTATCTTTGATTCTATTCATAACCATATCGACTGAGAAGTGGTTCCGGAAGACACGCGCGTTTCTTTCTTTCTAAATTTCCCAAGAAACAAACATAGCAAGCGAGGACATCACTCTTTTGGATTGACCTTTCTTTTGCACGAAAGATCTCCACCAATCTTCAACCATTTCCGCTTCATGCCACACCTCCTGATTGACATAAATGACACCAAACCACTCCTTATTGCTGGACTGAAATCTTTTTGTGAAGCGGCAAGTGAAGAGGAGGCGCGTGAAGGATTCTTGAGTTTGGTTGCAAAGCTTACAATTTCCACAATTTTGCCATCCACGACGCTCAAGCCTATCTGTCGTCCACACTCTATTTTGGAGCACAAGCCAAGTAATGATCTTGCATTTGGGAGTGGCCCATGGTTTCCACATCGTGGCAAGCATGATGGAGTTGGTGAGTCCCTCAAATTGCATCTTGTACTCCAAGGACGAGGAGTCTGAGTTGTGATCGAGTCGTAATCTTCCAATTGATCGTGTCATAAGACTCATCATGGAGGTGGATGGTTGAGAGTCTCTCCCAAAGGTTGGCAAATTGGGTGATGTGCTACAAGGATAGGGCCATCTTGCATGTTGATTTGGGAGACCCAAAAATTGTTTTCCAAAACTTTGCGAACATTGCAATTCTTTCTTTTGGAGATCTTGTAAATGAGTGGGGGAGGGCAATGTCCCTAGGTCAGCCTCCATCAAGCCAAGAAGATTCCCAAAAGAGGGCCTTCTTTCCATCGCCAACAGTAACCTTAATTTGGGGCCATCGAAAAAAATCTCTCTATAATTAACATTGCAAGGGGTTAAGAGGCCTATCCAAGGCTTAGAATTATCAATCCACTCCATCCATATCCACCTCAAGCGAAGCGCCGTGGTCAATTATTGAGGTTTAACCTGAGGTTGGGTGGTTAGGTGGGTGGTTGTACCCCCAGCCCACCAGAGTTCAAACCCCAGGTTTGACATCTGTGTGTCTCATAAAGGCGGAATATTCATTCAGTGGGAGGCGACGTTCCCGTCGACAGCGAGACGCCTGTGGTGACTTCGTCAATTTCAAGATCCAATCCGCCGGCTCAGTCTTTCGGAGGTGCTCATAGGGGTAGGGTGTGCGTGTGTGCGTTCATAGGGGTGAGTGTAAGCGCGTATATGTGAGCGTCTGCGTTTGTACTGTGTTTCTCAAAAAAAAAAAAAAAAGTCCACCCTTGTTCTTAGGCTTGCAAACAAGGTCCCAATTCACCTTGAATTCCCTCCTCTAACCTTGGCACTCGCCGCCCAAAGGTTCTAAATACTATCAATATTGCGGAGAACGTCCAAAGGAATTTCTAGAACGGTGATGAAGTAGATGACCACGCTAGTAAGAACTACGTTGACAAGCACGGTGCGCCCAGCCATGGAAGCATGCTTTCCGAACCATGGGACA
Organism: Lolium rigidum; assembly: GCF_022539505.1. NCBI lineage: Eukaryota > Viridiplantae > Streptophyta > Magnoliopsida > Poales > Poaceae > Lolium > Lolium rigidum. The sequence goes on along the minus strand of NC_061513.1, from coordinate 335,599,206 downwards.
AGCTTTCCGGCAACTTTGTCTTCAAGGTATTGGGGTTGGACTCTTTTCAATCTCGTGAGAGAGAGGCAAGCCAAGGTAACACATTGGGAAGGTGGTAAGTCTCGCGCGGAAAGGTTGTAGGAAATCTTCAAAATCAATATCATCACATTTGATGGGAGCAACTTGACTCTTAGCGCAGTTGGTGAAAAGACAGGTACCTCCCCAAACTGATCCAAGATGGAGGCCAAGCAAGTGATATCATCTTTGAACGGGGCCATAAAAATGGCCGCATCGTCGGCGTAGAGAGATATGCGAATAGTAGGGGTTCTTCCTCTCAATTGATGGAGGTGGCCTTGTTGGGTAGCTTTGTGAAGGATGAAGTGGAGAGGGTCAATGGCGAGCATGAAGAGGAGTGGGGAGAGGGGGTCTCCTTGATGCAATTACCTCCCATGCTTAATAGGGTCACCGGCAAGGCCATTGAGGAGCATCCGTGAGAAGGCCGAGGATAGTAGGGCGGACACCCAATCTATAAAGATGGGAGTGAAACCGAGGTGCTCCAACATATCCAAGAGTAGTCCCATCACACAGAGTCAAAGGCCTTTTTTATGTCAAGCTTGAAGAGGAGTGTGGGAGCCTTCGATTTGTGGAACCGTCTCGCCAAATTCCTCACATACAAGATATTATCGTGGATACTTCTCTTTTTGATGAAGGCGCTTTACGCATTGGAGACAAACTCATACATGAGAATCTTGCTCGCTGCCGATGAAAAAATGAGTTTGTAAGGATTTGCTCGAATTGTTTAAGAATACTTGCTTACTTGGAGTGGTCCAACATATTCGTCGGTTTGGTTTGAATCGCGTATCGATTTTAGCATGGATATCGTCTAGCAAGTTGTTGTGAAGGCCTTTTTTGTTTGCGCCACCTCTTTAGAGAATCTCCTAGGTTAGTATTACAGGCATGGAAAGAATAATGGGAAGAGCTAATTTAAAAATTCTAAGTTGTCTCCTGAAAATCCTTTTCCATCAACCTTGCAATACCTACTTGCAGGTATAAAAAAGGAAGCTACTAATACCAACACAGATAAAAATTACTACTTCTTGTTGGCAGACCAATGCAGTTTTAAGTGCAATATAAGAAATCAATAAAGTAGTAAGTACATATGGTTTTCTTACAGATAGATGGATGAGAGGGAAAAGCAGAAGGACAAGGCAGACTTAAAGATCAAATCATTTTAAAAAGAAAAGTACATCACTTGTTTCGTTACCCCTGCAACTCTGATGTGCTTTAAGGACCAATAAATTTCTTATGCCAGTGATGCCGCTCATATACACATGCATCGTGTGATGGTTTCAATCTTATTCTTGCTTGGGGACCAAAATCCTCCATGCGCTCGCAGTACAAAAAATGCACATCTAACATCAAATGAGGAGGAGGCATTGTTCAACAGCAGAGCGTCACCTGTTAATCCTGGAGCAGACCATGTGAAGGCTAGACCGACAGTCTCGTCAGTGTATACCGTATGCGGCAGCTCTAGCCCCGGCTCCATGGAGGATGCTGGAACTCTGAGGAGGATCTCGGCGATACGCGGAGGGACGGCCGGGGAGACAGTCCCGGGAAGTGCACCTGAAAAGGACGATCGAGCGGTATCCTCAAGTACAGAAATCAGAGCTAGGTTTCAGCCAACCAAGGAGTTCACTCAACCATGAATTGCAGCAAATCTAGAAATCAGAGCCAGTCAAACACCCGAGTCGGCAGAGGAAAGGGGAAATATTGCTAACCGCAGGAGTCAAATCGGGGGCGTGGATTAAGTGTTGAGAGTGACACACTGACACCAGAGACCTTCTACTCTGCTTCGGCAGCACAAGCAAGAATGCCATCCATCCATCGCCATCCTAGACCAAGAAGTTATGCAGAAGTCTGCGGGATGAGAACAGATATGGAGGGGCAAAATCACGATGTGGGAGGAGGGCATCTATCGAGGGTTATTATTGGAGCTAGCGATTGCTCGACGGGGCCAAGGAACAACTTGAGTGGGATCAAAATTTTGCTCAGGAAGGTGGAAATTACTCATTTTTCATCGCAGAGAAATATCAACAAGAACAAACTCTCATGCAAGACTAATTTGCAAGAATGAACCCTGCAACATCTACAGAACTCTAAGAGTAAGATCAAACTGGAATTCACACGGGCCAAAAGTTATTGGTTCTGAGATTATAACATATGTTTTCTAGGTTGGCGTAATATAATAACACCTGAGATTTAAAGAGCAAGCAACAGGTACCACATAAACTCGCACAAATTTGCTCTTGCTCAAGATTTAGAGGTCAAATTTCAACATCATGCAACAAAACATATCAGATCCATACTGAATGCTATAGCAACAATAGCTTCGACGGTACAATCATCAAAGTAAAAGTCTTCAAATTCAAACTTCACGGGATTCCTGATGGCAAAATCAGACCTAGTTGGCGGCAGCTGTCTTCCTGGGGGCAGCTTCGGTACCTGAATTGAGATTAAGCAAAACAACCATCAGAACAGGACTGATTTAACAGAATATTTTTGACTGCTCTACCATCTGGGAATCATGATTTAACAGATTCAATTTGTGACATTTCATGTGAGTGTCAGGTACCTTCTCTGAAGTTGCTCTTGAACCTGCGAGGCACGTGGCGCATGTACCTCATCCTTCCAGTTCCCGTGGTCTTGCGCCTGATAGCCTTCACACTCCAGTTGTCTGAAATAATTGATCACTTCGTTAACACAAGCTTATTTGAAATCATAGAAGATATAGCAAATGCAGAAACTAAACGTCTGATAAAGTTGAGCCATGGTCTAGTAATCCCACACAGCAGAGTAAGGTGGTATCCAAACAGATAACATATATATAATTGAACACACAAACAAACACTATTAAATCAACTTCTTTTTTGATTCTTGGAGTGCATGAGTTCCATTTAATGGTGGCAAGATGAACAGTCAAGATTGTGATCAAGAAGTGACCATACAAAGTTAGAACCACACATCATGTCGGATAAAAGAGAAATCATCAGATAAAGAACTACGAATCAAGGAAGTGTAACTTCTGTCATATTGTTGCAGTTTATCCATCATCACTTGAAACAAAAGGTATTAGGAAATGCAGAACATACATATCAATATTAAAAAGGAACAAATCTTTAGAGCTACTTGGAAAGTTAATGAAGACAAGTGAAACAAAATTGCACTCTAACAGTTAAAGGTAAATTAAACATAAAGAACAGAGAATCATCAGACTTAAACTACGAATCACGGGAGTTTAACTCCTGTCATATTGTTGCAGTTTATCCATCATCACATGAAACATAAACAGAATCAGGCAATACAAAAGACACATAGGGGCCACAACTGAAATAGTAAAAATTAGAGTATATCTTATGTAATCTATAAATCTCAACTCGACCTGTCCTCAACACACATCCATACAAAACAAAAGCCATGAAAATAGAATACCAAACCCTTGGGTTAAGACATTTCACTAAAAATGGAATATTAAATCAAAAATGTTAAGACTTCCTTCAGTAGATGAACATGAAATACGGAACCACAAAGTTTGTGAGGTATCATCAGAGACTTAAATACTAAGAATCAGAGGAGCATAGCTCTATCATATTGTTGCAGTTTATTCCTCATCACAAGATCCTCACAGATTTAATCAAGCATGAATAACAGAAGATGTATTCCATCAACATATGGGGATATAAAAATAAAGAACAAGATTAAAAAGGTTTGTACAGATTTAAGCTAAGCTAATGTTCTGATAAATCACAAGGAGGAAGTTCTTACGAAACAAATGCACTCTAATTTTCAGTAAAGTAAGCAAATCATGCAGACCATCATCTAAGAAATTTAATTAACAGACCAAATTGTGCAGGCATGGTTATCAGACTAGCGCCCAACGAAAACAGGCATGAAGCAGAAGATTGAACCAAAGAAAATATTGCTCAGAATATGAAATATCTTCTCATCAATGCCGTGGCATCTCTAAAGTCTGACATGCGTTGTAGATTTCATGATTCATCATAGCATTTTAAGAATTGTGGGAACAAAACTGACTATCATGACTAAAACTTAATCAAGAAGGCCCCACAACAAATGAATTAACAGGTTCGACATCTCAAACATATAATGAACAATACAATGACGGAGGCAGGTGCTATAGCTCAACCAATTCATCCACCCTATCATCCACATGTTGCTTGCAGCTCTAACAGGGGCCATAACGACATCCTTAAACTAATTCTTTCTCGCATCGAGTTACAGGGCGGGCCTCCTAAAGATCCAAACCTAACGCATCACGGGCAAGTTACAGAAGCTAAGTCACGAATAAGAGAGACGCCTTTCTCGCATCGAGCTACAGACCAGGAACCCGAGGACAATAGCTACGGGGTTCCGAAGATTCAAAAGCCGACGTCTCATAGCAATTGCAGAACATAGGCAAACACGGCCTCGCACATGCACAATCAACCAACACATTTATCTAGAACAACTAGGTCACTCAAAGGAGGAAGAGCCAAGGTAATCCAGGTTCTTACACTTGCGGATGCGAGCGGCGGGGTAGCCGCAGGAGGAGCAGGTGCTCTTCTGCAGGTGGAAGCTGCGTCGGCCGCAGCGGATGCAGAGCGTGTGCGTCTTGTTCCGGCGCTTTCCGAAGCTGCCCGTACCCTTCGTCTGCAACACGAAAGAACAGGGGTCAGGATCACGGATCTAGACGGGGATTCCGACGAGAGGCGGCGCGATTGGCTCACCATTTCGCCTTGTCTTGTCGCCGCCGCGCCGCCGCCGAGGAAGTGGAGATGAAGAAGGGACCGAAACCTAGCGGTGCGAGGACGAGGCTTTATAGTGGTGGAGCGGGACTGCCCAAGGTTACGCAGGCACGGCCCGCTGGACTGACCGCTAAACGTTGGCCCGCTGCGTAATCTAATGGGCCTACATGCTTACGGCCCACAAGGTGCAGTTCGTGAAGCTCCAACAGGCCCAAGCATGTGGCAAACCCTATTCATCGCCATGATTCCCCATGATTCGTTGACCTACCATTTGTCATATCTTCTTTGATCCTTAGTCGATTCACCTTATGTGCACTACAATTGTGGTTTTTCGTAATCTGTAACATTTTTGTGGCTCACTAGTGCTGTGGGTTATGATCTTTGCTTATTCATTTGTGATATGCTTATTGTGTAGGACTCTTTTTGTGATGACTTTAGCCATGCTATGGTCTACCTTGGGGACTCGCAGATCCCCTCGCAAATGACATCTTCATAACCTATTGCATATTCACATATGTCGACGGATGATGTGGTGGTTGAGGAGGGACCAGTGACTTCCCTTGTGGCCTAGAGGTGGCAGCAAAGATGGCCACCACAAGGAAGACGAAGCCCAAAAACCGCACTAACACGGAGAAGGCCATGAATGCTACACATAAGGGTACCATGGCCATGGTAGGTGAGATGTGATAATCCATGGTGGTAATCACTGTCGTCGGCGTCATGGTGGTATTTGCACACACACTCGTGGTAGGCCGTGTGCCCGACTTCGTGGACGGCGAGGAGGTGATGGTAGGTGAGAGGTGGTAATCCATGGTGGTAGGTACCCTTCAGTGACGGCATGGTGGTATTTCCGCTCGCCGTCGTGGTTGTGTCTGGCTTCATGGCGGCACGCCGTGTACGTTCAGCCAACGTCATCGCCAACCTTGTTGTGTCACGCCGAAAGCTTCAACGTGTCTTATTCAGCCTTGTCTTGTACATAGGCAGCGTAACCGACCGCCTTAGCTATGGTCGTGTTTCTGCGTGCCGACGTGGTGTCCGGCTTCTTGAACGACAATTTAAGGCTCATTGTCACATGTGAGAGGTGAGAATTATGGTCACCATATGCACAAATGGTGAGCCTAAAGCTAGGCTCTTATGTAACCAAAAACTGGGTCTTACGTATTTGCCGGGCTAAAAAATCTCCACGAGCTACCAAACAGAGTGACAAAAGTGGCCCGTGGCTCATTTCGAATGGGCAACGAAAAAACATGTTTGTACCTAGGGAAACCCAAAATAAGGGTAGGATATCAAACGCGCCCCAAGCTTATGAAGACCTCGCCCAGTAGCCAGCAGCGTGCATGGAGCCTGCAGCGACCTCCTTCCTCGTCGTGTGAGACGTGCCACCACCGACGAAGATGGCGCGCCTCAGTGAGGGCTCAGCGCCATCCACATGGGCCCACCAGGCGTTCAAGAAAACACTCACTTTCCTCCTCATCCACGCCTTCGCGTGGAGGCTGTCGCGCGGGCTTCGACCTTGGGTTCGCGTTCCCCACCACATACGCCCTCGAGATGCTGTGCTTCTTCCTCTAGAAGCTCGAGATCCTGCGACGAGACGATGACGGCGGCGATTAGGCTCGCAGCGTGGGCAATGTCGATTGCATGGGAAAGCAACGCCGCGCTGCAAGTTGCGAGCGTGGCGTCGACCCAGGCTCTTAGGGTTGCCCTGTGGGTGCTCACCGGCATTGCCATGGGCCTTGCGCTCTACTTCTTGTTTGCCGCCTGCTGCAGCGATCCTAGTGCGGACGATGACGGGCATTGGCCGGAGAAGGATCTTCACGAGCTGTCCCCGGAGTAGAGGGTTTGACTTATACGCCGGTGGAATGGCATATGGAGCCATTATTCCGTTCCCTTATTTTGTAAATTTTGTTTTGAATTTTAATTGTTCCTGATACATTTTCAAGTGTCTTTTCACAGGCTTGAAACACGGGAACACAACAGAGGCATAACCATTCAAGATGTAAAACACAATGAAAAGAAGAAAACAATGTGGCCAACTAAACAATTTCGCCTTGGATATTCAGGCATTTCATCGGAATGTGGATTCTTGTTGGAATTGTGTTTCATGGACTTTATCCAAAATAATACATGTAGTGTTTGTGACACCTCTTTGTGGAACTGTTGACCATAAAATTGTTACTTCGCCCCTATTGCTGATTTGGAATGATAACCGATGATATTTGAATTTGAGAAATTTCTATATACTTAAGATGTACGCAATTAAGTTCAGTGTTGAAATACACTACTATACCGGAAAGAGCACTGGTGTACAATACTAATCGGAAACAACGAATTTTTTTGTTCAATTTAAGCTCCCATTGAACTTCAAATGCACAATTGAATTTTGCACATGACACGAAGATCTGTTGTGTTGGAAAAGGGAATAAACAAATATGCCAAGTTGCAAATATATTATATTGCAAAAGTTAATTTTATATAAACTCTATTTGGACACAAGTTTAATCAATTTCAACACTTATCTGTAACTTAGAGCATAAGTAGATTTGACCATCTAATCTCAGTATGCATTGTTAGCACCATTACTGATACATCGGAGGAATAGAGGGCAGAACATAGCCAATTTTTCTTACAATTATACATACCGTCTGAAAGTTTTAAACAGAAATGAAATCACTTAGGAGGCATTATCTGGAATTCAACCAAGATACAAAAATAAATCTAGTTGTAGAAATGTGCGGATTGTGAAGTCCAGCTGGCACAGACAACCATTATTGAGACTATTTTTTTCTGCAGTAAACAGGCTTTTTCAGTTGGTTTGATTAGTTGCTCGGCGCCGTAGCTGCAGCTGCAGCCATCCGGGCCTGCCTCATCTTAGCGAATTCAACCACCTTGTCCACGTCCGGCAACTCCGCCTTCGCAACGGTGAGCTCGCTGAAGCGCGCCATCCACGCAGCAAGGAGTGGGGTGTTGTCGCCGCCAATGAATTTCTCTCCGGCCATCACCTCCGCCGCCTTGAGCCACGAGAGCTGGCTTCCCAGCGCCAGGTCCACGAGCCCGACGCTTGCCCCGCCGAAGAACGCCTTCCCGTCGGAGCACTTCACCAGGGCCCCCTCCAGGGTCTCCAATGCCGCGAACAAAGCCTTCTTCCCATCAGATTTCTCCTCCTCTGTCTTCCCCCTGAACAACATGGTGGCCCACGATGCCAAGAGCTGCGCACCGCACATCATAGTGATCAGAAATGACGCTGTGTGTAGTGACAGACGTGAAATACAGAGTGAAACGTATAGGCGGCCCAGAAGCGAGCAATGGCTCGTTCGTACGGGTCGGCGGAGAGGATGGACGGGCCGGCGAACACCTCGTCGACGTACTCCACAATGACGTTGGACTCACAGACCGGCAAGCCGTTGTGGATGAGCACGGGTATCTTCTTGTGCACCGGGTTGGAGCTAAGCAGGAGGTCGCTCTTGCTGGCGAGGTCCTCCTCGGCGTACTCGTAGGTCAGGCCCTTGAGGGCGAGCGCGAATTTCACCCTGATGGCGAATGGGCTTGCCCATGTGCCGAGCAGCTTCAGGTCGTCTCCGCCGGCCATGGTGCAAGATCTAGACGTATCTGTATATCGTGAAGGCTGAGATCGTTTTGGATTGTGTTCCGTTGTGTAGTTGTGGGATTAATCTCACAGCAGGGGGAACTGTATATATAGTGCTCGTGTTTGGCACATGGACGGGGAAACATCGTGCGTCATCCGTGATGCTGCTTTGAGGCGAGCGTCAGCCGTGATGGAGAAACAAGCCGTAAGTTTGCTTTGATTTGGACTCCTCACTACTTTATCATAGTATGAACCTGAAGAGCTCCTTCATATCTATGTCGCATAATGGATGTCGATCGATCTCCTAAGACTGATGTATTCAAAATATGGAACCAGTTTTAAGACGAACTAGCAGGAAGCAAGGGCAATATGTTTCTAACTGGATAAACTTTATTTTGTATCGCAAATAGAAACATATATTAATCTATTAGGATTTAAAAAGTTCCCTAGTCACTATAAGTATTTATGGTAAATAGAATATCTAGTGTGAGGGAAACATTTTAATCATCTTTAATTTGTGTGCTAAAAATTAATGTCACCATAAAAGTCATGCCCAGAGTGGTAATTAGATATTTGTTTATAATTAAATTTCTATTGGAAGCTATACATTTTTATTTGTCTATAGTTACATTTCTATTAGGGTGCGCTTGTTAAAACTCAAGTTATACTTAGTTATTTTAAATCTATTTAGTGGTGAAGAAGGGGTGCCTCCTTCGGCGTCGGGAGGAGAACGGGTGAATGTGGTTGTGGTTGTGGGGGGGGGGGGGCTTAAAGTTCGGATGGACCGTTTAAGGCGGTAATTTGCATAGGGCGGTGTGGCAACGTGGCGCCGGAGCACCTACCGGGCACAACGGGTGGCGGCTAGGCCGGTTCCGGTGGCAGGGGAGTGGAGGTTGGTGGGGATGCCGGTGCCGCTTGTTTCTCTCCGGTGGTGGCGCTTCTCTCCCTCTGGTCTCATCTTCTTATCTTGGGGTTCGATCCGTTGCACCAACGGGTGCGTGGGGGTAGCTAGACTATTCAAAATAACAAATGTGTGAATCTAAGCATAGTGAATAGTGCACATTTCAAAACTAAAAAAATTGTCAGATTTTAACATTTTTGTGTAACCTAGAATATAAAGAATTTCATGCTAAGAAGTTGCACTCTTATAGCATACATCATTCTTTTCATTTTTTTGAAACTTGTAATTATGTTTTTCAAAATTTTGAAAATAAAGGCCTACCGTGTAGCTTGGCCTCCACTTGTCATATTCATCCATCATAGGCTATAGCCTTTGTAGCCACGTGACTTTTGTAGTCATATCTTCTCTTTGTCATGCAATGTGCTGGATACCAGTGTGACATCATCGAGATTATGTTCATATTTAAAATTTCTAAACTTTAGCTCTTGAAATGCTAATTCAGTTAGTGTCCTCTTTTCACCTTGGCTTAGTCCTAAAATTAGATCTCATCTTGACATGTTTCTCGATAATTGTCAAATTGTTATTACTTACTCGCTTCATTCTAAAACAATTGAAGTTCTTAGTTTGTCCTACACAAGTAAGGATATGCTTAGCGGGGACGGATATTAAGTGGAGCACCACAATCATGTAACACCACTTATAATAATAGTTGTATTGCAAAAAATGGAAAACCACCATAAGTACCTACATTTAGTGTTACCAAATTAGTAGCACATCGCCAACAATATATGGGACCCAGCAGCCCGTCCTTTGGGAAATTAATAGTGGTGCGGCACTCTGTGCAACGCCACCAGTACTTAGTTGGTGGTGGCGTGATATTAAAAACTACCACTAGTACGTCCTTTACGATGGCGTTCCACACCGCGACTAACGAGACCAATGTTTTGTGGGTACCACATGCGGGGAGGGGGTATCAAAAAATGGTCCACCGGCAGGTGCCTTATCTCTCCCAAAAGGAGATAGATCCCGTGAGGCGCACTTGCGCATACCTCGTCGATATCGTTGCCGCTGCCGCATATCCTCGGCGCTGCCGGATCTCCGATCGTATCTCCTCGGTGCCGCCGCATCTGCCGGCTCATAGCGTCAACATGGAAATGGAGGTGTGCGAGGGCGAGACCCTTCAACCGGCCGCACGAACTCTGCTGCCCGCCGAGTGCATCAGGGTGGGTATGTCCTCACATTTTCCATTTACCAACAAGGTATTTATTTTTTCCATTTTGTCTATTCATGGATAGGATTACATATGTGATCTTATTTGAACCTTGGAAGATCCAATCGCAGAGATGGAGCAAAAGAAGAGGCCGCATGTATACAAAGGAATAAGGTGAGAAATTGAAGGCTCAAATCGGTGGAGTTCAACCGACGGAATATGGTGAAAAGAGATCCATGAGAGGTTTAACAAGAACAAAAAAAAAGTGGGGAAGAAAGGACACAATCGTCTCTCACACATAGATGACACATAACTAATGAATGTATCAACAAAACAAGATACTGTAAACTAGATTTATTTGTATGAATGCTATGAATCACTATTGTGCACGCATTATGTTTGTACGAAGCTATGAATCGCTATTGTGCATGCAATCTTTTTGTATCAACTAGGACCTATTTTTTTAAAAATAATTTCGAAAACTAAGTTTGTGGCATGCTGCAATAGTCGAACGCCGCCGGTGCATAATGCCATAATCTACTAGCAGTGGCACCATGTTAGTGGCATCAGTATATATTGGGCTATTCTGTACCAGTGTTAAGTCAAACTATTTTAAGTTTCATCAAGTACGTAAAAAAAACATCAATAACTACCACGCTAATTTTTCTCTATTCATTGTAGCAGTTTTTGCAATACATAGTGCAAGCCAAGGTTGGGTAGCTGGTCTAAATGGCTGGCAATATTCCAAGGAGCTGGAACATAAAACTGGAACAAGAAGGAACCTGAAGAAGTACTACATCAGGTCGGGACAGGGATTCAGTGACATTTAAATCAGGTCGGGACATCCAGCTTTGCGACACAAAGTGTGAAGGAGATCGTCATGTTGAGACTATGATAGAGCGGGAGTCCAAGTCAAAACGAACCTAGTGCACACCTAATTCAGTAGGCTTCTTCTCCATCACGGCTGACGCTTTTCTCAAAGCAGCATCACGGATGACGCACGATGCTTTCCCTCCAATGCGCCAACCACGAGTACTACATATATAGTTCCTCCCGGCGGGAGATTCATTTCACAGCCACCCAACGGAAGATAACCTCATTTCACAGCCACCCAACGGAAGATAACCTGAAACGATCTCAGCCTTCACGGTACTCAAACACATCGTGATCTTGCTCCTTGCACCATGGCCGGCGGAGACGACCTGAAGCTGCTCGGCACATGGGCAAGCCCGTTCGCCATCAGGGTGAAGCTCGCGCTCGCCCTCAAAGGCCTGAGCTACGAGTACACCGAGGAGGATCTCGCCAAGCAAGAGCGAGCTTCTTCTTAGCTCCAACCCGGTGCACAAGAAGATACCGGTGCTCATCCACAACGGCGTGCCGGTCTGCGAGTCCAACGTCATCGTGGAGTACGTCGACGAGGCGTTCGCCGGCCCGTCCATCCTCTCCGCCGATCCGTACAAACGAGCCATAGCTCGCTTCTGGGCCGCGTACGTCGACGACAAGGTATACCTTCTGTCTCTGTATTTGACGCAAGGTGCTAAACAGCGTCATTTCTGATCACCATGATGTGCGGGTGCGCAGCTTTTGGCGTCGTGGGCCACGATCTTGTTCAGGGGAAGACGGAGGAGGAGAAATCCGAGGGGAAGAAGGCGCTGCCGGCGGCATTGGACACATCGGAGGGGGCCCCGGCGAAGTGCTCCGATGGGAAGGGGTTCTTCGGCGGGGACAGCGTCGGGCTCGTCGACATGGTGCCGGGGAGCCAGCTCTCGTGGCTGAAGGCGACGGAGGTGATCACCGGAGAGGAATTCTTTGCGGCGACAAGACCCCACTCCTTGCCGCGTGGATGGCGCGCTTTAGCGAGCTCGACGCTGCGAAGGCGGCCTTGCCGGACGTGGATAAGGTGGTTGAGTTTGCCAAGATGAGGCAGGCGCGGATGGCTGCCACTGCAGCCTGCTGCGTCAAACAACTAATCAAGCCGGCTCGGCTAGGACACGTCATATGTGACAAAAGAAAGCCCCATTGTTGCTGAATAAAGTAGTAGTCACAATATGTGTCAGGTTGATTTCATAATCTGCATTTTTTTCGATAAAGGATGCTTTATTACTTTAATAAGCAATTACATCCAGCCTCTCGCATAACCAGGATGCACACAGCCGCTTTGTTGTCTCAAGTCCAAAAGGATAAATAATAAAAACTAGGCGAAATACATATCGGAACGATGAATCATATAACGCCTAAAGTGTAGGTGGGGCATCTATCCGTAGACTATGCTGCCACCCATGTAGGGAAAAAGTATCCCTAGTCGTAGCCTCCAACCGTGTACAGACCTCCGTACATAGCTCGTCGGTTCTCCACTCGCTGTAGAGGTAACCATGAACGGAGAATACCCGTACATCCGTAGATGACCTGCTACAAAGAACAATTTTTGTCATTAAAGATCTTGTCATTTCTACATAGCCAAAGCGCCCAGATAACTGCTAGCGCCCCCACCCTAAGAAGCAACTTAAACGTTGAATCTATACCATGAAGCCAATTGCCAAAGACATTGGCGACACTAGTAGGAGGATACAAGGTAGACGCTACTTGGATGACAGACCATATAGATCTCGCGAACTGGCACTGGAAGAATAAGTGTTTGATTGTTTCGTCCTGATGACAAAAAACACACCGTGTACTTCCATGCCAATTCCGCTTAACAAGATTGTCTTTGGTGAGAATAACCTCACGACGAAGATACCATCCAAAATTTTTAATTTTTAATGGTATCTTCATCTTCCAAATCTTCTTATTGTTGTCAACTGGTAAGTCAGAAAGAAGGATCGCATTGTAGAAAGATTTTACGGAAAAGGTACCATCTACATGAAGGTTCCATCTAAATTCGTCCGGTTCGTGTGATAAATGAATATCTCCGAGCCGTTGAATTAGGGTATTCCATGCCACAAGTCTTTGTCCAAGTAAAACCCGTCTGAACGTCACATTCGGAGGTGAGGTAGCCATTACAATAGCAATGGTATCCCCTTGGCGACGAGCAATCCTATACGGAGCGAGGATACTCGTTCACTTAAGGGTGCATTGTCTAGCCAAGCATCTTCCCGAACCGTATCCGTGCTCCATTCCCGATTGAGAAAGTACCATGGCGAAAGAATACATTTTTTGTCGCCATAAGACCAGCCTGTAAGCGAGAATCCCCGGGTTTCCAAACCACTTGGGATAATGTTTTCGAACCGATATACTTTCTCCGAAGAATAGTTTGCCAAGTCCCATCCTCGCTAAGTAGCTTAAACAGCCATTTACCCGTAAGAGCTGAATTCTTGACCTCCGGGTCATGAACTCCAAGCCCTCCTTGATCTTTGGGACTACAAACTATACTCCACTTAACCGATCGATATTTCTTTTTCTCGCTGTCCCCTTGCCAAAAGAATCCTGGATCGATAGTAATCGAGTTTATGCAGAATTCCTTTCGATAGGATGAAGAATGATAACATATACGATACCATATTTGTGAGTACCGAATTAATGAGTACCAATCTTCCTCCCAGGGACAACAATTTACCTTTCCAACTACTAAGGCGTTTTTGTAATCTTTCTTCCACTAATTTCCATTCCGCTATTGTAAGTCTCCGATAATGAATCGGAATACCAAATAACGAATAGGAAATTGGCCTTGCCCACAACCAAACAACTCGTATAAGAGCCGTATCGTTTTGGGCATCACCGAAACAGAACAATTCGCTTTTATGGAAATTGATTTTCAATCCTGACAACTGCTCAAAAGCCGCCAAAATTAATTTCAGATTTTGAGCTTTTTCAAGATCATGATCCATAAATAGAATTGTATCGTCGGCATATTGAAGTATAGATAGACCACCATCAACCAGATGTGGAATCACTCCTTCAATCTGGCCATCAGCCTTGGCCCGCTCTATGAGTATAGCCAAGCATATCCGCTACAATGTTAAACAACATCGGTGATAACGGATCCCCTTGGTGTAACCCTTTTCGTGTTTGGAAATAGTGGCCGGTGTCATCATTAACCCGGATTGCAACACTACCTCCATACACAAAATCATTTATTAGAGCGCGCCACTCTGGAGAAAAACCTTTCATCCTGAGTGTCCGCCGTAGGAAAGACCACTTAACTTTATCATACGCCTTTTCAAAATCTAGTTTTAGAATAACCCCATGTAATTTCTTAGAATGCATCTCATGTACCGTCTCATGCAAGACCGCCACTCCATCAAGGATGTTCCTTCCTTGCATAAAGGCTGTCCGTGATGGCTGGACAACATGATCCGCAACCGTATTAAGTCTAATGGTGGCCACTTTCGTGAAAATCTTGAAACTTACATTTAAGAGGCAAATAGGTCTATATTGTTGAATCCTTTCTGCCTCATTAACTTTCGGTAACAAGATTACTTCACCAAAATTTAGACGAAATAATTCTAGTTGTCCAATATGTAGGTCACCGAACAAATCTAGAAGGTCCGATTTAATCGTATCCCGTAAAGTTTGATAAAACTCCGCTGGAAAACCATCGGGACCCGGTGCTTTGTTGCATTCCATTTGGAAAATTGCCTTCCGAACCTCTTCCTCAGTATAAGGTGCGGTTAGTAGACCATTTTCTTCCATAGATACTTGGGGTATATCGTCCGTTAAGTCCTCATTAAGAGAGAAGGTGCTTTCTTCTGGAGGACCAAACAGACCTTTATAATAATTAGTAATGTAAGATTTGAGTTACTCATGGCCTTCAATCAACCATTCATCTTGAATAAGAGAATGAATACGTTTTTTCCGATGTCTCCCATTGGCTAAGCCATGGAAATATCGCGTATTTGAATCTCCTTCCAATATGAATTGAGCTTTGGAACGTTGATACCATTTGAGTTCCTCCTCGCGAAGAAGACTCCGCCATCCGCGCATTTGATTGATTTTTAAGTTCAATCTCCTGCGTGGACAACGGTCTAACCTCCGCAACAGCCTCAAGCTCATCAATTACATTCGATAAGCGAGCCTTCTCTTTTTTAAGGATACCGGCCGTATGGGTAGCCCAACCAGAGAGATGTTTGCGCATTGTCCGCATCTTATTATTCCATCTCAAAATTGGAGTGCTGCCCCGACCGGTCTCTCCCAAACCTTCTTAACCATATCATGAAATCCCTCTCGATGTAGCCAGCCAAGTTCAAATTTGAACGGCCGTTTACAAACAGGACGGGGATTCCCAGTAGTTAGGAGGATGGGAGCATGGTCAGACAGTTTTTCAATACGTTCTAGTGCACGGACTGACACCATAGGGTATTTATTTTCCCATTCGGTATCCATCAACACGCGATCTAGTTTCTCGTATGTGGGTTCAGGTAAGCTGTTGGCCCAAGTAAACTGTCGACCGGACATAAACACCTCTCTTAAATCAAGGCTATCAATGACAGCATTGAACAAGAAAGGCCAATGTCCATCGAAACGGCCTTTACTTTTCTCGTGAGGAAATCTTAACAAATTAAAATCGCATCCGATTAAAATCGGATAAGGATTATCTTTTGTAAGATTTACCAACTCACGTAAAAAGTCAGCCTTAAAAGCATCCTGGGCGGCACCATACACAGCAACCAGACTCCACGTGAAACCGTCTCGCTTTATTCCGAATGTCGAGCTTAATGTGATACTCTCCATCAGAACTAGCTAAGACAAGTCATGGTGTCTATACGGACGCCAAGTAAAATGGCACCGGACCTACCACGAGGCGGGCGAGAAAACCACCGAAAGTTAATCCCGCCCGACGCGTCGGTCGAGAAAACTTTGTGTGAAATTTCGCCTACCCGTCTCCGATATAGCAATGAAATCTAAATCATAATCTCTACAACCATCAGCAATGTGGGAATGTTTAGCCAAGTCACCAAGACCTCTCGCTATTCCGAAACATGCCATTCATCGAGAAACTATTTTAGATTTAGTATTCTTCCTATATCTACGAGATTTCTTTCCAGCCGACGATCGAGAACCACGTTCAGAAGCTTGTAGATCAGAACTAAGCTCCACGTGTTCTAAATCGACTTCGGAAATATTACCAATAATAGCCGAGAGAAGCTGACCATCTAGGATGTCATCCTCTTCCTCATCGTCTACTATCGTTGTTTCATGCCCGGTGGAAACATTCGGAACAACCGTTAGACGGTCAAGCTCCGTCCTGTCTCAACACATTGGCCGAAACTGAAATCTCATCAGACCTGCTACCCATATTAACTCCTATGCTACTCAAATTTGAAGAAATACGAGTATCTGAAAACGAATTAAACGACTTGGATGGTTGCTTATTACCAGCCGTGTCGAGGTTCTTCTCAGCCTTACGCCGCATGGCTCTCTCGCATGGCGTCCTCATCCGTCGGCCCCGCCCCATCCACCGCAAGAGCGTACCTCCCACTCCGCCTCACCATCGGATGAACAACGGGAGGAGGGACCGTGGGTGGCGGCTGCCGCGGGGTGGATACCGGCGATGGAGAAGTCGAGGGCGGTGGAGACCAAGCCGGTGAGGGAGAAGAGGTCGTCAATACAGGGGTAGAAGGTGATGTAGCCCCCTGTATCACAGCAGCCCCAGGCGAGTCCCCCTTCGCGGGGGAAGAGGGTGTCGAAGAAGAAGCGCCCTTCGTCCCATCAGCCCGCCCTCGCCCGGCCGGTGCATCGGCCCCAATGCCGGCAGGCCCGTGGTCGACTGCGGCGACGCTCGGGGTCACCGCGGCCGACTGCTGCATGTTGACGATAGGGACGCAGCGAGGCGGCTTCTGCACAGCCATCACGGCCCGACCGAACCAGACCCATCGACTTTGCGGCCCACTAGATGAGACCTCCAGTGCCGCATCCGCCGGTTTGAATCGCGGCTCGAGACCCGCCGCGATCAACGGCCGCACCGCCGGCTCCTCGGCCGCCACCGAAGGCAAAGCTGCCGACGTCGCCTCCACCACCACGCAAGGGCGAGCGGCGGCGGTGAAGATGACTCTGGAACGATACGGGACCTGGTCGATCTCCCGTGATCGAATGCTGTTGTCGATAGGGACGCAGCGAGGCGCCTTCTGCGCAGCCATCACGGCCCGACCGAACCAGGCCCAGCGACTTTGCGGCCCACTAGAGGAGGCCTCCGAGTGCCGCATCCGCCGGTTTGAATCGCGGCTCGAGACCCGCCGCGATCAACGCGCCGCACCGCCGGCTCCTCGGCCGTCACCGAAGGCGAAGCTGCCGGCGCCGCCTCCACCACCACGCGACTCGGCGGCCGGAGACGCCCCAAGTACCACGGAGGTAGCGGCACCCCAACGAAGGATCCACCGGCGCGATCGCTGCCGGCCGACGTGCCGTGGCTGCAGCGAGGAAGTCCCCAAAGACGAGCGCCGGCGTGACTCGACGACGCGGAAGCGGACCTCTCCAGGGCTTCATCCGCGGCATCCGGGAAAGCCGTAGGCCTACCGGCGACGAGGACGCCGCCCTCATCACGGACCTCTTGACCTTCTCCCTCGGCGGCGGCGACGCAGACCTTGCCCGCTCCGACAACCCGCACGACGAAAAACGTACCTCCGGCGACGCGTACCTTGACCATTCCCCGGACTCGGACGTCGGGAATCCGATCTTTGTCCGTAAGTCTTCTCTCACCTCCTCTAGGGACAATTCCGGCAACCGCCCGATCTCGTCTGCACCTGCTGGTTCAAACCCAAGCACCGACCACGCCGCCTCCTCCGTCGTCTCCCTCGTCTTCTCATCAGAATCCTCGTCCTCCGCTAAGCAGCAGAATCTGGATCCAACGGTTGGCCGCGCCGGCGAGGGAGGAGCCGATGCGCCGGCGGCACGCGCAGGATCTAAAGGATAACGTTGCATAGAAAACAAAAAATTTCCTACCGCGAACACGCAATCCAAGCCAAGATGCAATCTAGAAGACGGTAGCAACGAGGGGTTTATCGAGTCTCACCCTTGAAGAGATTCCAAAGCCTACAAGAGTAGGCTCTTGTTGCTGCGGTAGACGTTCACTTGCCGCTTGCAAAAGCGCGTAGAAGATCTTGATCACGATCGCTTTCGGCGCCACGAACGGGTAGCACCTCCGTACTCGGTCACACGTTCGGTTGTTGATGAAGACGACGTCCACCTCCCCGTTCCAGCGGGCAGCGGAAGTAGTAGCTCCTCTTGAATCCGACAAAGCACGACGGCGTGGTGTCGGTGGCGGTGGAGAACTCCGGCGAGCTTCGCTAAAGCTACGCGGGAGATATGGAGGAGAGGGGGCGGCTAGGGTTTGGGAGGGGGTGGCCGGCCTCAAGGGGGTGCGGCCAACTTGTGGCTTTGTGGTGGCCGGCCCCTCCCCTATGCCCCTCATTATATAGGTGGATCCCCAAGTGTTGGTGTCCAAGTCTTCGAATAAGACCCGAACCAAAAACCTTCCATATGAGGGGAAACCTAGCCAAGCTAGGACTCCCACTAGAGGTGGGAGTTCCACCTCCCATATGGGGGGTGGCCGGCCCCCTAAGGGGGAGTCCAC
>NC_061513.1:335502886-335580125 GCF_022539505.1 Lolium rigidum | reverse complement strand
CCACTTCGACGGTGGTGGCTTCAGCTCGGAGAGGCGACCACCAGTCTGTCCTCCATTGGCATCCCTGCGCCGACTAGGCGGCCACAATCGCGGAGAGCCGCGGCCACGCCTCCGTTGGATGATGCCGCGCATCCTCATCCGTGGTGGCAGTGGAGGGTGGCGTTGCGGGGAGATGACTGGGGCGGGCGCGCGGAGGAGAGAAGGAGGACCGAGGGGAGCTGAGCGTGGTCGTCTTCGACGCCGGGCGGCAGGTGAGGCGGTGCTAGGATTCGCGCACGGCGGCACGATTCGGGGCGCGATGTTGCTGCGACAGTGTGGGATTCGGCTGTTGGGACCGTGCCGAAGATGCGACGGCGAGCGGCGGGGGCATGGTTGGCCGGGGAAGCATGTCGCCGGCGTCTTAGCTCTGCTGTGCGTGGGGAGAGAAGTGAATCCAGACAAATCCCGTGAGCGTCAACGCGTGACTTGTGGACTGACTTGATTCGGGAAATGAAAACCTGAGGTTCTTTTTGCATAATAGATGCTTCCGACTGTTTTTTCCGGATCGGAGGGAGTACCATTTTTCTTTCTTAAAGAGAATCCGTAAATGTCACTGGTTTTCAATTTGTAAATGACTTGCTTTATTATCTTGTGATTGATCTGAGACATATTGTGCACAATTTGCAAATTCAGCAACAACAAGGGAGGCACCCTCACATGCTTTGCCATAGGGAAGTCGAAAGAGCAGAAGATGAACAAAGAGGCTCCTGCCCTTGCTTTCTACTTTGTCTACTTTTTCGGACTCAGTGGGAGCCATGGCCATAACTATAGCTTGCAGCAAGTGGTACTCGTCTCTCTCCCCCTTCTCATGCTCTTGATTTGCCTATTTATCAAGTGTACATTTTAGAAAGTGGTAAACGCAGTGGCCCACACCTCTGGTTATTGCTGCTGTAAATACTGATTGCAACCATAAGCATGGACCGACGTGTGTTATAAATTACATAACATTAGAAGCTTGCAATTTTCTATAAATCATGAACTATCTTTGTGTACATTCCTTTGGCATTGGGTTGTTACTAGATGATGCTATCTATGTTGCTGTTGTTGAGAGTTAATCATCATACCCTGTTCCTTTTGTCTAGACGGTTGTGTACTGACCGAATTTGTTGTCACGTCTTTCACCAGGGAGGAGAGATCAGTCCATGATGGGGACCAAGTTGTGCTCCTCGTAGCTCCAGGCGTGGTCTCAGCAACAGTTGTGTCCGGAGTGACGGTGGGTCTCAGCAATGGCAGGTGACCCCGGCGATGCAGAAATGGCGGTAGGGAGCCGCAGAGGAAGAACTAGAGGTCACCTGCTGGGATGCTGCTGTGGGCATCCATGCGAAGCAAAAGCTGCTGTCTTTTCTGACCTGCAACTCCAACGTTCTCCCAGCCACAGCCACGTCCCCTACCTGCTGGCCTCCGCCTTTACGATGACAACTCCTGCCTTGACGCCAGGGGTAGCAAGGTGTGCCTCGTTCGCACCGACCAAGATGGCGACGACGACGTGCAGGTAACTACTTTTTTGAAGATACACCCAAGGCCTTTCCTGTTCTCCATTCCGGGTGTAAATGCCAGCTGTTGAAGATACATGTATGTTCTGGAACAACCAAACAAAAAAGTGTTCTTTTTTTTGGCTTTGCTTCACTACTTTTTCAGCTGAGTGTCTGATTGCCACTCATTAGCTAGGCTCGGTGGCTAGTACTGTATTTTGGACAGTGTTGGTTAGCTGTTGATATTGCTCTTCTTAGTTTACTGTATATTGGATGTAGCTTACTTTGTTATTTTATCTTAATTTTCATGTATTTTGTAGCTAGCTATTTGCGCAGCTAGTTTCATGCTCATTGAATCTGTGGCTCCTTTTATAGCCTTTAGTTGTGGCTTAATGCTATGGGTGGAAATTACCGTAATTTTTTTGTGACTAGAGAAAAGCAAAACTTGTAGTATTTTGTAATAAAGCACCATGAAAATATCTGCTTGGGGTTTATTTTCACTCCTTATGAGTAATACTAGTATGATCGTAGATAGGACCAGCCTTGAGTTTGATAGACCTCCCATGTTCGTTCTTGTAATAGATGAGTAGATGACAGTGACATGCTGAATTTAGAAAATACTAAATATGCCCTTAATTTTCCAGGTTTTAGTTCCGGAATACACTAATGTTAATAGTAAGCTCAGTGCAATCATCCGAAAGAAAACTAGAAGGTTAATTGTTATCTCACCATATCTTGTGACTACCTCTAGATGGATATGCTTGAAATGAGTATTGTTATTGTTGCTACACTGTTGCGTGCTTTTAGATAATGGTGGAAAGTATAATCACAGACAGATATCGCCATAGGAAACCTCCAACCCTTAGGTACTGAAATCTACTAGTCAATACAAAAGATTTTGAAATATGTAGAAGGGAATAGGAAAAAGAAAGCTCTTGATGAAACTAATATAATAGTTGGAGCTCTTGTGCTTAGTGAAAAGAAAGCTAAATATGCTATGACACCGTTTTGTGAAACATTTTTGGTTGATATAAACGCGAAGCTCGACGGGCATTGGACTATGTGGTCTGATCAATAATTCAATTAAAGATTGGCTGCAATTATGCATCTCGTTTTTGTTGAGATGAATTTACATCCTATTTAGCACATAGTCCAATCATTTGGGTTCTGCTTTGCATAGTAAACTAATGCAAGAGGTCATTGGGAGAGGTGTTTTTATTCTCGAAGGGAGACAAACATTATTGGATTGATATTGGTAAGGCTATCTTCTGCTTTTGAGAACTATCGTATGCATTTCTGTCATGGGCTTTTCATTTGGGCGTAAGGTTATAATGTTTATGTTTTTATATTTCGTCAATTTTAACCCCTATCAGTTCTTGCCATGTTTCCTTGATGCTCGAGAGTGATCATTTTCAGTAGACATTCACAAAATTGACCAGGATCATTAGTTTTTTGCCTGATCGGAATCCATGTGATTCTGTAGGTAAGGCAGGAACCAGGTGCATTCTGGGGGTTGTTAACCCTATGTAAAGAGTAGTTTCATTTAATATGTGTATGACTGGAGTGCATAGTCAGATCAGAACGGACTATTTTGTAGTTGTGTAGCAACTTCTATTCGAAACTGGGTAGCATATTCTCTGCAAAATGTGGTGATTGTGTATTTACGTGCTCACATGAGATGATGAGAATACTACCATTAAAATTTGCATGCTATACTGGCTATCATGTGGCAATATTGCATCCCTTTTATTCGACAGACGAAGGATATGTAATGTTGTAACGCTCGATGCTTGTTTTCAAACCTTTTACAAGATGTGCTGTCTTGCTGTAGTTGTAATATAGACGAATCATGTACGTGAGTATAACTTTTGGTGGTTATTTAGTTTCTTTGTTATCAAATGTATAACTCCGGTAATATTTCATATGAGCAACTGAATTGTGCTTGTATATCTTTTGCTATATTTTTACACGTGAAGAATTTATTATCCATTAACCCTGATGATGAAATTCCCATAAAGAGTGCAACTACCCTGTTTGCTGCTAATACATAGTCAGTGCTAATACTTGTATACTTTCAGGCCCTCCGGCCAGCTATGCAGTGCGTCTGCTCCTGGGCTACTGAGGCCGCCCTGCATGCGGTTGTAGGCTTGGGTGCCCCCGGCTCCGACTACCTTCTCGGTGCGTGGCGGCGGTGATGCTCTGCCTCTGCTACATGCTCTCCGGTGAGCTACTGGTTCACCTCTTAAGTTCTCTGTGATTGGCTGTACTTCTACTCTAGCTAATGACCCCTTGTTTCTCTCTTTATCATAGGACCATCTGTATGTTGTTGCATGGTGAATCTGATGTTTCACTATTAATCCTAATATTATTCCTAAACTCTTGAGTCGATCTCCGGGTCGAGTCCAATTTCTACTCCAGCATGTGAATATACAACATTATGGTTGTTAGCACCTAGCACCCTTTTCATTAAATTAACAATGATGAACTGCTACATCATACTACTGATTTCAGGGCTTGTGTATATATGCTGCGATGGTTGTCTGGTTCCAACAATTGGAGGAGGAGCGGCATCTTGAGGAATCGGTGGCCCTTGGTTCCAACCAAGGGAGAAGCAGCAGCTTGAACACTCTTGCTGGTTATTGTGCATGCAGATCCTCTTGTTATCACAGGAAAAGTAGTTAAGCCGTGAAGCTTGGGTGTAGCTTTGAGTCATGTAACCAGCTTGATAATCTCTGTAAACGTAGTGATGAGATGGGAGCTTCGCTCATATTTTTGGTAGGAGCTGATCAGTTCTGATTGTGTTCTGATCGTGATATTCTTTTCTTTCTTGTTGCTGTACTTATTTACATGTTCGACTACGACCATCAGGGTATACTATTGTGTATCTTTTTTTATGTATAAAAGCAGTATTTGAAATTTGAATTTGAACCATCTCATTTTGATCTCCGAGATATTACAAAAATCAGTATGTCCTGTGTCAGATAATTGATACAAATTTCCCTTTGTTTGTAAATGTACATAAGCAAAGATTATAATGTTATTGTAAAGTTCTGCAGTGGCACCATATATATCTGGCAAATTTTGTATACTGATTACCACTTGGTTGATGATAGAAAAATACCAATTTTAGAAGGAAGGAAGAAGACGAAAATTATTGGGCAGACTAACTGGTGTTAAGCAAATCATGTCATACAACTTGGTAGCAGCTACAAAAAACTAAAGGATGACAACTTGCTAGGTCTTTTAGGGTTGTTTGCAGTTGGCATTGAGTTAATTTCAGTACACTAGTAGAGGACGGCATTGAGTTAATTTCAGTACACTAGTAGAGGACGAGGAGCCTCCTCGAAATCTACACCTTATTTTAATTTCCTCCCAAAACTAGTGCAATCATTGGTTTAGACAGAATACTATCCAAGAAGCTAGGTAGTCGTTAAGTTAGGAATTTCTAGGGCTAGCTGCGCCAATAATTTGTTCTGGTTTCCAAGAAAGGAGCGGAAAACAACAAGAGTTCATAATTTGAGAGATTTATGAGTAGCTCGCATGGATCATTGCTACGACTTCCATGTCAACGATCCGTGGCCTCGTGCATCTCGGCCATTCATCTGAGCTCCAAACAAGAAGCAGATAACAACCGAGTAGAAGATTGAGAGTCTACCTAGCCTCTATAAGTAGAAAGCCACGGTTAGAGTCCGCGTGCGGTTAGCGCGTGTGACTATGACTTAGACTTTGACTCTTGCTCGGAGAGGAGAGGAGAGGCCATGGCACTCCGGCCGAATCGCCCGCTCGGCGGAGTCTAGGCGGATGACCTCGCCGGATCAGCAGGTAGATGATGTAGTCCTTCCTTCCCACGGCCGGAGAGAAACGTTCCTAGAGTTTATGATCTAATTGTGCTGTTTCGCCTGTGTATGCGTGGCCATGGATTATTCTTGGAAAGGGAAAAGAAGAGAATGGAAAGAGCTGCAGTCCAAGACGGTGGAATCGAGGTTCCGGACCGGAGCGGAAGGTCCGTGTGTTTCAGATGTGCTTGACAAAAGAGGCTGCAAATCTCCTCATGCTGCAATCGATCGATAAGTTAGCATCTGTGTGCGTCAACAAACAGAAAGGTATGTACCGCGCAGGTAGACTGCTCCATCTGTACTACTCCCCTTTCTGAACCTAGATGTAGATGTACCCATCTAGATGTGGCTTTAATTGCCGTGAGAAGGAGATCGAGTTCTGGATTCGTTTGTTTCGTTGATTTGTGCAATTACTCCCCTTTCTGAACCTAGATGTAGATGTACCCATCTATTTTATTCTGCAGTAAACAGGCTTTTTCAGTTGGTTTGATTAGTTGCTCGGCGTCGTAGCTGCAGCTGCAGCCATCCGGGCCTGCCTCATCTTGGCGAACTCAATCACCTTGTCCACGTCCGGCAACGCCACCTTCGCAGCGTCGAGCTGGCTGAAGCGCGCCATCCACGCGGCAAGGAGCGGGGTCTTGTCGCCGCCAAAGAATTCCTCTCCGGTGATCACCTCCACCGCCTTGAGCCACGAGAGCTGGCTTCCCAGCGCCAGGTCCACGAGCCCGACGCTTGCCCCGCCGAAGAACGCCTTCCCGTCAGAGCATTTCGCCAGGGCCCCCTCCAGGGTCTGCAACGCCACGAACAACGCCTTCTTCCCATCAGATTTCTCCTCCTCCGTCTTCCCCCTGAACAACATCGTGGCCCACGATGCCAAGAGCTGCGCACCCGCACATCATATTCATCAGAAATGATGCTGTAGACGTGTACTAGTGGCAGACGTGAAATACAGAGCGAAAGCCATACCTTGTCGTCGACATAGGCGGTCCAGAAGCGAGCAATGGCTCGTTCGTACGGGTCGGCGGCGAGGATGGACGGGCCGGCGAACGCCTCGTCGACGTACTCCACGTTGACGTTGGACTCGCAGACCGACATGCCGTTGTGGATGAGCACGGGTATCTTCTTGTGCACCGGGTTGGAGCTAAGCAGGAGCTCGCTCTTGCTGGCAAGGTCCTCCTCGTCGTACTGGTAGGTCAGGCCCTTGAGAGCGAGCGCGAATTTCACCCTGATGGCGAATGGGCTTGCCCATGTGCCGAGCAGCTTCAGATCGTCTCCGCCGGCCATGGTGCAAGATCTGGACGTGTGCGTGTATGGTGAATGCTGAGATCGTTTCGGATTGTGTTCAGTTGGGTGGTTGTAGGATTAATCTCACAGCAGGAGGAACCGTATCTGTAGTGCTCGTGTTTGGCACATTGGGGCCTTGTTTACTTCTAGGGTATTTATGGGGATGGGAGGGGATTATTTCGTATCCCGGAAAATCCCCACTAGTCCGTTTACTTCTCCGGTTTTGAACGACATAATCCCGAGATATCCCCTCCCATCCCCTTTCATCCCCACATTTTTTGCCTAAATTAAAAACTCTACATCATACTAGTGTATTTTTTGGGAAGGGTATTTGAGGGGATTGGGTGAACACCAAATCCCCTCCCATCCCCATACCTATTGGGAAAAAATACGAGAGAAGTAAACAAGGCCTGGACGGGAAACATCGTGCGTCATCCGTGATGCTGCTTCGAGGCAAGCGTCAGCCGTGATGTTGAAAAGCCGTAAGTTCGCTTTGACTGACTCACTCCTCTATCATATCCTCTATCATATTATGAACCTGAAGAGTTCCTTCATATCTACTCCGTATGTCGCATAATGGGTGTCCATCGACCTCCTAAGACTAATGTATGCAAAATATTGAACCATTTCTAAGACGAACTAGCAGCAAGGGAAATATTTCTAAGTGCCTGAACTTTATTTTGCATCGCGCTATAGAAACATATATGACACGTTTGGTAGGTTGCAGCTATTTTCTGCAGCGCAGTGGGAAGAAGCCCTTGGTGTCGTGGTCTCTGACCTTGAAGAGGAGCAATACGAGATCCGTCCCCATCACCGCCTGCCCGGCGATGCCGGGGCGAGGAAGGAAGTAGAGGACCGTGGCGCCAGATTCCGGGGCCGCGCCACCGCCCCCATCACCGCCCGCCCGACGAGGCCGCGGCGAGGAAGTGAGGAGAGGACGCGCCACCAGATACCAGGGCCACACCGCCGCTGCCATCACCGCCCGCCCGGCGAGAGGGCTGCGCCACCATCATCCTCCAAGTACTGGGGCCATCCCTCCAGTGCGGAGGCGAGCCTCCATCCGCCGCACCAGGGGACCACGCGAGGATCCCCGCCGCCCCCATCACCGGCCGCGCCAGGCTTTGCCGGCGGCGGCCTCAGGGGACAACGAGGAGGGAGGAGGGGGAGGGGAAGGCGGCGGCGGTAGGGGCTAGGGTTTCTGCCCTGAGTCGCCCTGGAGGGGACGACCCGAGCGGAACGAGTGGCTAACTAGAAGCTACGTATTACTCGCTAGCTAAGCTAGGAAGAGCTGAAGACGCAAACGCCTATAGCTAGTATTCGATGCGGGCATTCATCACCCACGTCCATACTAGCTGCTCATATGCATGGATCCTATACTACACTTTGACTAGCAAGTAACGTAGCTTAATATATGCGGTTATATATGTTACTAACGGTATGTATACTACCCCTTTGCATCGATCAGTTCATTTGTCAGGTTTCCTCTTATTAAGAAAAATACACAACTGGACCAAAAAAAGAAGAAGTTTAACGCATGGTTTTGTGGTTTCAATTACTTCTTCCAAAATAGTTATTTAGAAGGCGACTGCTGAGCGTCCCCCGGGGGATTAGATTTCTAATCCTCCGGGTGGACAACCCTTGGATTAACTCGATTGGATCGTCCAGATCGTGACACGTGTCACAGTATACCTCAGACCCACTTTTGCTACCATAATGTACCAAAGTAGCAAAAAACGGTTCGTTTGTAGCAAAATCAATCCAATTGTTGCAAAACACGGTTCACCCAAAAAACACACAGATCTCGTCGGAGACTCGCCGGAGACCTCGCCGGAGACGATGTAGCAAACATGTTGTAGTATTGTAGCAAAACAATTCTGATATTGTAGCAAAAACCAATCTCATCGGAGCCCTTACAAAAAAACTCGCCGGAGATGTCACCGGGAACTCGCCGGAGACGTCGCCGGAAACCTCACCGGAGACATGGTAGCAAAAAAAATATGCTAAAGTAGCAAAAAAACACAAAAATTGTAGCAGCTTTTTTTTTTGCTATTGTAGCAAAACCGACGACCTCGCCGGAGACCACGCCGGAGAACTTATTGCAGAAATACAGAAGAATTGTAGCAACGATATATAGAACAAAAGTAGCAAATCCGACTTCACCGGAGAAGTTCGCCAGGAACATCGGAGCAACAATATTATACCAATTGTAGCGGCCCGACCGACCGTGTGTAGCAGCGTCGGCGACCTTTTGTAACGGCGCAGCCGGCCGTGTGTAGCAGCGCCGACGAACTTGTGTAGCGGCGCGGTCGGCCGTGTGTAGCAGCGTCGGCGAACTTTTGTAGCGCGACAGCGGGTCAGCGGCAGAGCGGTCGAGCTCGCCCATGGCTGCACAGCGAGCGGCAGCGGCCGCGTCTCCATAGATGCGCGGGCAAAATCGGCGGCGTGCGCGGGTACCGGCAGCTGCTGCGCGAGCAAAAGCGGCGGCGCCGGCGCGGGTACCTGGATGGCGACCTGGACGACGGCCCCGGTGCCCATCCTCCTTCCCCTTCCATGCGGCTTCCCCACTGGTCAGCATCCCCAGCGCGCCATGATCTTCTCCACAGCACGAGCCCCGGCGGTGGGAGCTCCAGGGCACGGCGGCGGTGCGAATCGAGTGGCGCGCGGCGGCAGCGCGAGCTGCAGGGGGCGCGCGGCGACGAGGTCTCTTGATTCGCGGCGACGCGATCTGCAGGGCCGGCGGCGCGAGCTGCAGAGGGCACAGCGGCCGGGCTTGGAGGTAGGCGGGATGCGGCGGCCGGCGCAGCAGCAAGCTGGGTTTCGGGTGCGGCGGTGGGGAAGCAGGCGGGCGAGCTGCGGTGCGGTGCGGTGGTTGCTCCGTCCGTAAGAAAGCGATAAGAATTGGAGGAAGATGGTGGGTCCCACAGGACACGCGTCTGTGGCACAGGGCGGAGGATTGGAGCGCTGTTCCCCCGGGGGAACGTCAGCGTTTTCCTATTTAGAAACGACCCAAATAAGAGGAAAATAGAATTTTGGTATAGAGTAAAATGTAGACGTGAAACATCGAGTTGGTGTCCCACTCATTGGCGGAGCCAACACCGGGTCGAGCCTGGGCAGCCGACCCGGCTCAGATTTTGGGGAAAAAAAATCCCCATCGCCTCACTCGCTCCCGCACGAAGGAAACAGAGCCCGACGCCCTAATCCCCAATTCCGTCGCTGCCCTCCCTCGCTCCCGTGCGCGCCGCCACTGGCCGCTACGCCTGGCTCGCTCGCGCCGGCCTCGCTCCCGCGTCCCGCCGGCGTCACTCGCTCCCGTTCCCGCCGGCACGCCTCACTCGTTCCCGCCGGCTTCGCTCGCTTGCGCCACGCGCCGGCACGCCCCGTTCCAGACCGCCTCCCACGGCCGCCCGTCCGGCCGTCCCTGACCGCCGCCGCGCTCGTTCCCGCCGTCCTCTGCTCGCCCCCGCCCCTCTCCAGGCTCCACGGCGCTACAGCACTGGGCGCCGCTGCGCTCTTCCTCATCTCTGATCCGGAGGCCGCCTTCGATGGACTCCAGCGATGAGGCTGACCTGGCTGCCTGGATCGAAGAAGGGGAGGCCGCTGAGGCAGCAGAAGAAGCACGCAAGAGGGCACGCACAGAGGTTGAATTTGCCCCATTTGTCTTGAGTTTTGATACATATTTGTCTAGTTTATTTCCTCATAGTTTGTTTTATTTTCATTGTTGTAGGCAAATGTTCCGAAAATCTTTGATCTAGCAAATGTGGTTCCCAATCCCGGAATTCGGAGACCAATTGAGTCATATGGTACCCCTGAAATTAGAGATAAAATGCGATGGGCATATTTGTCGAGAGGTCGTAATCGTTTAGTATATAGTTCTTGTTTTTTAGTCAGTTTGTACTTCTTCTCGGTGAAATATGATAAATGCATCAGTTTGGACCATTTTTTGTTGATTACATGTGATTTTTTGCCCCAAAAAAATTTAGTGCTTATTTGTTCGACCCGGCTCAGTTCAAATCCTGGCTCCGCCAATGGTCCCACTAGACTAGCTAGTTGAGTTAGTTTCCTACTAACTAGTTGGAGCCATACTTTGGTTAACTTGCATGTCCGCATATTGGTTAAGTTTGACTTATCTCCAAACGTGAGCCGTTGCTAGGCCATTGCTAGTGCTAGAAGAGTTAGCATAGCATGGTTGGCTACGCGACCCTGTATATAACAGGCACCAGGGAGCCAAGTCGATGTACAAGATATTGCAACGTGAGAAGAAACAAAGATAGGAAAAAAAACAAACGCCCCAACATGCATGACCATATATAAGCCCAATATATAATTTGCTCAATCAAGGCCGGTGATGTTGCGAAGAGGTAACTAGTACGATATGTGCATTGGTGCGGCCGTCTAGCTAGCCCAAGAGGTGTCCCGGCCGTAAATCCCACTCACGCGACCAACATGCTCAGGGAGCTCCAGCGGCCTTGGGTGTCGCGTCTGACGATGTACGGATTTGGTTTTACGATGACGATCTTTTGAGAGATGCAAAGTATGTAGAGGAAATGACACTGATGTCGTCGACGACGTTGTGTGCCGTCTCGTCAGGCTCCGAAGTATATGCAGTTGAACAATAATGTATGTGTGCATCGATCACATCTAGTGGCTCGTATTAGTAACGAGATTGAGGATCTTGCTACTTCCAAGTATTTAAACATGAGGCCTTAGCTTCGCGCTAACTTAATAAGGAATCGGCAGATACAGAATGTTGAAAGGTCATCTTACATGCAACACACACATAAAGAAATAAGATTACAAGAAACACATCTTAATGGTCGAGGCCCTCGTCCATCCGAACGCTTAGAGCATTGGAGAAGACAGATCTAGAAGGTGCGTCATTGGAGAGTGATCTAGCCTTCGTCAACATCTGGCTCGACATAGATGTAGAGTCATCCACCTTCACCTCCGATGAAGGCCCCTACCTTCTCACCTTGGATTGAAGGGTGCCGCACCATCGCGAGGCAGAGTAGCTCCTTACTCTCCTCAAAGAGCATGAAAGACACATGTGACAGATTACCTTGGGCAGGAACCAAACACGAACACACCATGTCACCATCAAGAGAAACCCGCAGACATCATCGCCAACCGTCGGACTGACCACTCATCAAGACACAAGCATTAGACAGAGATCGTTGAAAGAAGACATGGGAGGACGACAACAATCCAACCACCATGAAAGGCAAGCCCAGCTCTCTGCCTCACGCCAGCCAACACAACCATGCCTCCTAAGAGGGAATTCCTATCACATCTCGCATAGGATCGAGGGTGACGCACCACCCGCTAGACACATACCACACTAGGGCAAGACAAGCCAAGGACACCGACCAAAAACACGACACGACATTGCCTAAATAGAAATGCCGCCACCAGCATCCCCTCATTCACCGCACTGCTCCACCACCACCACCACCCCTGTCCCAAAGCGACACCTCCAAGGAGGAAACAACAGCACACCGTCGTCTTCCAATCCGAGGGATTTGGGTTTTCACCCGTGAGGAGGACAACCCGCATCACCGGCGAGCGCCCTGCCACCGGCCGGCGACGCCACACTTACCATCTGAGGCCACTGCATCCAGTACCATAGGTCTTCCCAATGAGCGGGAGCAATGAGATCCTCGCCGCCACAGTCCTTGGTAGCCGTGAATACCGGCGGGCTCCTCGGGCAATGACAAGGGAGAAGGGGACAAGGAGAGACGCCTGGGTCGCCCAAGAGCGAGGTGATTTTTCAGCTACATGCAAGTATAGCAATTTTTAGTAGGTGAAGCCGTCACGTATCACCTACGCATCCACTGTCCACGACTTGCTCTCGCATAGCCCGTGGTGGTTTAGGCGCCTCACAATTTTGAGTTTGAGGCAAATAGAGAAAGAAGTCTATATAACCCCCCTAAGTATTGGGTTTGGGACACTAACCCCCCTCAAGTTTGTATTGGGACATTTAACCCCCCTAAGTATCAAATACCAGGTAAATTACCCCCTCTGGCCGCTATGGCTGTTTTGATAGTTGTTTTGGTCTATGTGGACAAGTGGTTTTAGCCACGTGTGCAGCTATTCCAGCGTGACAAACCCAGATCAAGCTATCTCGTCACTGTGCTCAACGTCACCGGCGGCATGTATGCGAGGCCAGCAGATTGAGTTGCTCGAGCTGCTGAAGCAGGCCATATGCATCGTCATCGACCCGCTCGGCCCCAAGGACCGCCTGTCCATGGTGTCCTTCTCCGGGCACGCCACCCGACTCACCCCTCTTGGCTCTTGCGTGACGGATTCTGGCAAGGCCACGGCGAAGCTAACCGTGGGGTACACTTTCGCTGGATTGGGTGGCAACAACATCGTTGAGGGCCTCGGTGTGAGCCCCAGGTGCTTGACGGCCGCTGGCACAAAATTCGTGGTCGCGAGCGTGATCCTCATCTCCGATGGGCAGATCGTTCAAGCCAAAGGGCGTCGGTCAAAACCTTGTTCCGCCTATGTTCAAGCAGGCCGCTTCCTGGTGCTCGTCTACGTGCCGACAACCTGCCCTGGGAAGTCAGTCACCCGCCTTGTCAAGGTGACATGCGCCTACGGCGACGCCGTGATAGGGCAGGCGGCCCACGCCGCCGCACCAGCCGCCGTTATCCAGAGGCGATATGAGCTAACCAATGGCATGGCGCTCCGCCGTCTGTAGAGGTCGAGCAAGAGCGCGTCCGTGTCGCAGCCAATGAGGACATCGCAGCCGCGCGAGTAGCTGCTGACGGCGGAATCCATGTCGACGCCTAGCGGATACTCGACTCCTGGCTCAAAGCCGTAGAACGGTATGGCGTGATGGCGACCTATGTGTGAGGCGCTCAATGTTGGGGCTGCAACATGTAGCCCCTCTTCTTGCTCACTCTCTCGGTGTACGGACGGAGGTAGAAGAAAGAAGAAGACAGTACAATTTTCTCGGTGACGATCCGCTCGCCCAGGCCGCGCGTACGACGTGGCTGGCGTCCAACAGATTGACGTGGTTATCCTGCTACTCTTGCCTACGACCTAGCTCTACATGGCAGACGCCAACGCAAGGACACACTCCCGCGCACGCACACATGCTAGGCACACCCGCCACGGACACGAACACGAACGCGGCCACAGATGACAGACCGCAGTCGACCGGCCTAGACGCGCATACGCTGGTCGAACAGGAACACTCAAGGTGACCGGTGGGAGTACCAGAAGTCAGAACACATGCGCAGCAGCGCGCCTCGGCGTCCTCGTCCACGGGCAAGGCTCCTTGGCGTACCTCACTCCCAAGATGGAGGAGATGGTGGACGGCGCGTAAGCAGAGCAGGAAGCGCCAGCGGCCACACGGCTAGCTTTCAGAGATCAAGCAACGCTGGAATAGCTGCGCACGTGGCTAAAACCACTTGTCCGTGGGCCAAAACAGCTACCAAAACCACCATTAACGGTAGGAGGGGGTAATTTGCATGGTATTTGATACTTAGGGGGGTTAAGTGCCCCAATTCAAACTTAAGGAGGTTTAGTGTCCCGGACCCAATACTTACGGGGTTATCTAGACTTCTTTCGCAAATAGATGACAACTCGGGAGACAAACTTTGGAAGACCAAAATTCGCATTAATTCACGCACTTGCACTTTCCCAACGCACGCATTTGCACTTCCCACCTCTCTCCTCGCTCCATCCCCAAAACACACCACCCAACGCCGACGCCGAGTACCAGCCCGCCCACCCCGTGTTGTTCCCCTCTCGCGATCCAGCCCGCCGCCGGCAGGGACGCCGCCCTGTACCCCTTCTCTGCATCCTCTCCTCCTGGCGACCGGGGAGCACCCCGCACATGGGGGACGCACGCGCGAGAAGATCCACCGTCGGCGGGCCGCCATGGTCACGGCGAGCGATCCCAGCGCATTGGGCGAGCGACCAAGGTCAGGGGATCTCCTCCACGCATGGTCCTGGTGCGGGCGGTCAAGACCCAGGTGGCGCGTTCAGGGACCTACGCCGGCCCCTACACCAGCCCCTCCTTCTAACTGATTCCACGGCCGGTGGGAGGATATCGCCGGGGCGGGGGATTGGCGGCGGGTGAAGAGATTGTGGTCGCCTCCCTGGAGCTTCTGCGACCACCGCCCCAAGTTGCTGCCAGCAGCGACGTCCCCAACCTCCTGCCGCCGCGACGTCCCCAAGCTCCTGCCGGCGGCGACGTCCCCAAGCTCCTGCCACCGGCCACCTCGTCAGCCACCTGCT
This sequence comes from Lolium rigidum, assembly GCF_022539505.1. NCBI lineage: Eukaryota > Viridiplantae > Streptophyta > Magnoliopsida > Poales > Poaceae > Lolium > Lolium rigidum. The sequence continues at coordinate 335,565,250 of NC_061513.1, read as the reverse complement.
GCCCGGTGAGCTCCGTCGTCCCTCCTGTATCTATTTTCCCTCAAAAGTGTCTCCTTTTTGCATAGGCAGCACATTGATCATGCACGCATGGAGTAGATGAAAATCCATTTGCTGAATCGAAAACTCGTGTTGTGGTAGGCTGCTCCACACTTGCATATTTTCCAGATATGGACGTGCTCCATTTTCTTACTCTGTTTACTTGTACATAACCAAAAAAATTAGCTGCACATTTGTGTTGTTCTACCCTTTGTTGTCTCACTAGTGTACAAGGCGGTGGACTTTGATTGGTTTTGCTATGCTTGTCAGCAGCAGGCCTCCAGTACATCCCGCATTCTATTTGGATGCACATCTCTCTTTAGCCTTCTTCTTCATGGATAAAGTCCAGTAAGTATGCGTCCCTAATAGGTAGCTACATGGGAAATTGTTACTGCTACTGCCAATTATTCTTTTTCTGAAACTTGGAGTTGTTAATTTCAAGTTGAGGGTTGTGTGTGATTTAATTATAATTTCAAGTTGGGAGAAATAGGGAGTTTGATTTGAGTTCTCAGAGAACTTTATTTTGATTTCAGTTTCATGCTTGTGCATGTAAGCCTAGTAGCACACCCATGCTGCATTTTCTTATCACGGTCATAGGTGTTCAATTATTTATTTTATTATCATGCAAATAGGATTCAGCTTTAGATAAATTTTCTTTATTTTGTCCATGACTGTTCAGCACTATGACAAGTGAATATTTGTTTGTAAATGAATCTGAACATTCGCCAAAGAAGATGATTTGGTATCAATCCGTGGCTCCTGATTCATCATTAGGGCACATTACTAGGTTCTACAGCCAGGCATGATCGTTTTTATTTCTTGCATGGACTCTTGTAGAAAGAAGCGTTTTTTCGTTTCTTGCATGAATTCTTTTAGTAAGAACCGTTGTCATTTCTTGAATAGGCTCTTATACTAAGAAACATTACAGAATAATTGTTGATGGTATATTACTTGCATCAAAGATGCTATATTGTTGATGCATGGCATAATATTTTCATTAAAGGCAGCACATTTTACTCAACACAAGTATATTTTGAAGTAGCTAATATGGTTGGTCATTGTAATCAGATCCCTAATCCTACTGCCCAAAGCTAACAATGATAATTGTAGTCATACTAATACATGCTTTAACTCTTTTGTATGTATTTGCTGCTGACAAATGATAACTATGTTACATATATAATGGATCTGGTTCCATCTATAAATTGGTGGAATGTTTTGTTTTACTGTAGCAGTTCTAATGTACCATGCATGTTTTATTACCTTAATTAACTATTCATTGTTTTCTTAACTACTTGCTAATGTATGTTGTATCAGAACACTCTTATACAAGTCGCTGGGGTTTCAGATCCTCATAATTTTGCGTTACGTTTCTTGCTATTCTAGTTCAAAAAAACTCCATGGACTGATACGTATAATGCTATTACGATAAGCCTTATATCTTATAACAGAAAATACAAGTGTTCTTTGATCTTAAAGATGTATGATCTCTTTTTGGAGCTCATGTATCTTTTTCTTTATTCTATGGATCGGACCAAGTCATCTCACTATTCACTTGTATATTATCAGGCCTACCTACTTCCTCGCCGACCGTCCAGGTGCTGCGGCTTGCATCCATGTATTTCCTGCTCGTTGGATGTTTATTTCAGCGTGACCCGGCCATTTTGGCTCCGACAATGCTGCTATTGTACTGCCAACAACATCTTGTCTCCCGTCGTAAGCAGCTGCTCCATGATACGATTACGCTGTCGATTTGGTGTCTGAGAGTGCCGACATGCCCATGGACACGGAATAGCAGCAATCTGGTGCCTCAGATATTAGACGGGCACAACGTGAGTAACTTGTCCATTGTGCTGCGGCAAATGCTTATTTCAATTGTTTTATTTTTTGTTGGTGATTTATCGCTATGAATGTATGTGCCATGCATACTCGGGTGGATGCATGTGCGGGGGTCCAAAATTTTCTATTTGCATTGCATATCCAAATCAGAACATGTATGTACTCATGTTGCAACACTGGCATAGCATATATCCTTCTGAAGTTCTGAAAGTACAAGTTCTACCAAATTGTCACATGATTTTTCCCTTCTTGTCCGGTGGCCATTGTAGGATTATAATTTGGATAATTTGGCCGCAAAACACACATGTTCATTTGGAGAATTGATCTTTTCAGACTACTTGCATGTTGTATGACATGAATCGGCACTGCACCGTCTATATTCCAGTACTGAATGAGTGCTCACTCTGCACTTGGTTTCTGCACATTGTGGTGACGAATACTTTCAGCAACCCTCTGATGGTATATGAAGTACAAACTACTTCACTTTATATTTTCAATTATCTAGGATTTTCAATTTTTTATGCAGATAGGCTGTCCATATTATAACGTGGCTAGTCTGTTTACCCAAGCTATTGTTGTTTTTGAGTATCTGAAACTTTCAACACTCATCCAAAGAATCCTTTAGTTGTTTTTAATAAAAAAAATTGTACTAACTGTAAGGTTTTCAACCTGATACTTTTCATTCGATAATGCACATATGCATAAGGGAACATGAATTACTAGCCCAACAATTGAAATCCATGCACTTTTTTTAAGAAGGGAAAGCCTTTAGACACTTTATTTCAAAGATAAAAGGGTTACATCATGGATAATAAGTGGTAAAATAAACCCCGGGGGATCACCATCCGAAGCATAATTTTCTTTAGATTCATAAGCATGCTGTTCCAACTGATGCACATTTTAGTGAGCAGGTCATCTTTTTAGTTAAGTCTCCGAGTCTTAAATTTTCTGTTGCTATTTATCGTCTCAATCTGGTGCTATTTACTCTGACATCTTTACTCGATGAATGAGTAAATTGCCGTATCATGTTACTCAGTTTGGTTCAGTTCATTATGCTTAATGGAAAACTGACATAAATCAAGTAGCTTGATTTAAATTAAAAATGTAAGAAATGAAGTATTTTTCATTCTATTTAAGCTGGTTTATCAACACTGGCATTGTTTTCTATGCAAAATAATAACAGGGAGACATGGGGCAGCTATCCCCAATATCAGAGTATGACCCTGGTCCGGAAAGGAGACATGTTCAAGGCCCCGGAGCCAATCATCGATGAACCACTGCTTCTCGGCCTCAAGGCCCACCACGGCAATCTCGATGCTCCTGTCCGCCGCTGCTCGTTGACACCAGCACCCAAAGGTTGAACTTTTCTCTTTGGTCGTGCTTGAAACGGTTGTTGCCATGCTATGAAGTGGTGTTCTGCATGGTTCCTTGGGTTGTGAGCTTTGTACCACAGCCTTATGTGTGCTTTGTGCCATTTAGTAAATGTTGTTTCGTGAAATGTGTGCCAGTTGCCGGTTATAATTTTGCTATCATATGATAAAAGAGAGTTGTTGCTAGGATTTGGTAATGGTGTTGGAGAGGTGCCGTCGTAGCGCATCTTGTGTGCTGTTTAAGACTCAACAATCTCTGGTTTGGTTCAAGTAGTACATACATATTGGCATGCATGTTTTCATCGTATTATTACCACTGCTAGACCAATTGATCATTTTGTGCTATATATTCTTAAGTTGTGAGCGAAACTCATTATTAATGTAAATTGTTTAGCAATTATACGATGTCCATGCAGATTTTCCAACGTAGCGTGCCAAAGAAGCAAATAGTTAAAAAATGAATGTTCTGAAATTGCGAAAGAAGACTTGCCAAATTTTTTGGAATGCTGGCAAATTATTGACAGAAATATTCCTAACCATCATAGAAATTTTGTTGCTTTGCTGAAGAAACGGCAAATGTATGCTAAATGCCTAAATTCTTCTCTGAGAATTGTGAACCGAGGTGTTGCATTTGTCTAGTTTACGTTCTTGCTGAGCCACATTTATTCTAAAGCTTTAGTCAATTTCTGTTTAACATCCACTTGAAGCTCAAAGCAAATCGGTCACTTAATTAAACTGATGAGAAGTTCTTCTATAGGTACAAGGAAGCTTGCTAGGGATATGTTGATATTTTAGCAACGAGTAGACAAGGAGCAGGTACTTTGTCTCAACAGCTTGCAAATGTTTTAAATGCAATTATCAAGTTATAAGTTTGTCCTTTTATTAGGAATGATATATCTATTCCACATTCTCATTCTATTGAGTTGATTATACTAAAGCTGATTCCTACAACCCTTGGGTCATTACACTCTATATAAGCACTAATATCTCAAATCCATTATTAAATGATTATAAACACTCATTCTTTATCCATGTTTCATAGTATAAATATAAACTGAGGAAAGTGGAGCAAGGAGATGTATCTGAAGCTTTGAAGAGAGAAGAGGAACTATGCGTATGCGAAGCAAAAAAGATAGAAGGAGAGGCTCAACTTTCTAATATCTCAAACTGATCTCTATAGTCACTTTATGCAAAATAGGGCTGGTGAACCAGCACATCAGTTTCTCAGCATGCTGTGTCCCAACAAAAAAGGACGACAAAAGCATTTGATAGTGAAATTGTGAGGCTTTGCCAATCTGTTATTCCAAACGACGATTCAGCTGTTATGGGGTGTAGCAAGATTCGTCTTCCTACACCTGCAAGTTCTCTTGAAAATTTGTTTTTCTCATTGCAAACAAGTATGATATAACATAAGGAGTATTATTACTATGTTTTCAGGTCAACAATGCCTGAGCAGTCATCTGTGCAGACGTAGAAGTTGTTTAAAGGTGTATTAAAAGAATATAAGTTAAAGGGCTTGTAGTGGCTGGTCAATTGTTATGAACATGTAAAATACTATAGACTTAATGTATTTCGTTCACACGTGATGAACTGCCATTATGTAGTCATAACGAACATTTTGATTTCTTGCAGGGGTGAAATGGCATTCTCGCTGCTGAGATGGGTCTTATCCCAATCAAGGGCAATGCTGCAAATCGAGGGACCTTGAATGAACATCAACTTAGCTGACTGGTAATTAAGATACTTCTATATTTAGTGAATGCTATTGTTTAGTGAATCTAAGTGCCTGTCCAAGTCCAATGCTTGGTCATAAAATTTGGCATAAGGAGAAACATATTTTTTCTGTATTTCTGCTTATTTTCATTTGGGCAAAGTTTTCTTACAACGTTGCTGTTTCTTAAGATTGTGATATGTTGTTTGTACCTTCAGCTGCACAATTTCATCATCTTTTTGTATTTAGGAATTAATTCAGTGTGGATATTGTCAACTTTATGAGCTGCTTAACTACTTGCAAGATTTTTCTGAAACTCATACCTATGCAATCTTTTTTTATGTTTTTTTCTATCTTTGTTTCACATACTTGAGTGACTCCTTGTTACTGACATGAAATGCTTGCTGATAGGATTCCGGAAAGTTCCACACCTCAGATAAACTACTACGGCAACTCCGAGCTGAAATCATTGTGTGCTCCTATTTGCTCAGATCTAAAATGTTGGACATCCTTGAGCTGCATTAGGAATAGTTCAAATTTTGCTTCGGATAGTTCAAACGACCTGGGAGCTGCGTATTATGCGCGTTCCTGTTTAAGTGGTTGTGCTGCAAACTGTATGGTCGACTGCTGCCTGTTGTTGTTCTTTTGGCTTGGAGCATGTCGATCTAGCGATGTCCAGGTGTGGTTGGCTCTTTTTTTTTTCCAAAGCATCATTCTGTAGCTAGGTAGTTTAATTCTCTGGCCTCTCTTAATAATTCTCTTGTTTCTTTCTCGATTTTTTAGCTACATGTGTGTGTTTTGGACTTAGGCCAAGAACAATAGGGTGGAGGTTCCAGTTCCTATTCACTGAGCATGATAAGCTCTCAATAGTGCTCCGGTTGGGTGTTACAAAAACATGATGCTTGATTTATTTAAAATGGCTTTTATTCAATTTGGAGGTTTCGTTTTGTCACTTTGCTATCAGTCTGATAAGAAGAGTTGTTGATAGTAGTTGGTGATGACACCGACAGGTGCTCTCATCTAGTGTGATTTCTAGGACTCATCGATCTCTGTTTTGGTCCAAGTAGTAACATAATGATATGCATGATATGTTCAATTTTTCTGCTTGATGGGTCATGATTGAATGATATGTCTAGCCAATTTCCTGTACATACAATTTCTAGCTATTTTTATTGCGAAACGATAGACTTGTTACACGTTGAATTGTGTATGTTCCAAGTGCCCAGCGTTAGTGTGTTAGACTTATGGATGTTATGTACTTATGTTTGAGTCTTTTCTAAATATCAGTGTTTGTTGGTTGACCATCCTGAAATTTTCTAAGACTTGCTAATTAAGTGTTCATTTATTATTTAACTAGTACTCCCTCCGATCCGAAATAAGTGTCGGATACCTAGTACTAATTACGTTTTACAATTAAGCCCTCATAGTTTCACAAAAATAAGCACAACGCGACGGTGGCCTGTCCTCTCCGCTACTTCGCGTCCGGCCTCGCGGCCTCAGATCCGGCGCGTCTGGCCACTTCGACGGTGGTGGCTTCAGCTCGGAGAGGCGACCACCAGTCTGTCCTCCATTGGCATCCCTGCGCCGACTAGGCGGCCACAATCGCGGAGAGCCGCGGCCACGCCTCCGTTGGATGATGCCGCGCATCCTCATCCGTGGTGGCAGTGGAGGGTGGCGTTGCGGGGAGATGACTGGGGCGGGCGCGCGGAGGAGAGAAGGAGGACCGAGGGGAGCTGAGCGTGGTCGTCTTCGACGCCGGGCGGCAGGTGAGGCGGTGCTAGGATTCGCGCACGGCGGCACGATTCGGGGCGCGATGTTGCTGCGACAGTGTGGGATTCGGCTGTTGGGACCGTGCCGAAGATGCGACGGCGAGCGGCGGGGGCATGGTTGGCCGGGGAAGCATGTCGCCGGCGTCTTAGCTCTGCTGTGCGTGGGGAGAGAAGTGAATCCAGACAAATCCCGTGAGCGTCAACGCGTGACTTGTGGACTGACTTGATTCGGGAAATGAAAACCTGAGGTTCTTTTTGCATAATAGATGCTTCCGACTGTTTTTTCCGGATCGGAGGGAGTACCATTTTTCTTTCTTAAAGAGAATCCGTAAATGTCACTGGTTTTCAATTTGTAAATGACTTGCTTTATTATCTTGTGATTGATCTGAGACATATTGTGCACAATTTGCAAATTCAGCAACAACAAGGGAGGCACCCTCACATGCTTTGCCATAGGGAAGTCGAAAGAGCAGAAGATGAACAAAGAGGCTCCTGCCCTTGCTTTCTACTTTGTCTACTTTTTCGGACTCAGTGGGAGCCATGGCCATAACTATAGCTTGCAGCAAGTGGTACTCGTCTCTCTCCCCCTTCTCATGCTCTTGATTTGCCTATTTATCAAGTGTACATTTTAGAAAGTGGTAAACGCAGTGGCCCACACCTCTGGTTATTGCTGCTGTAAATACGATTGCAACCATAAGCATGGACCGACGTGTGTTATAAATTACATAACATTAGAAGCTTGCAATTTTCTATAAATCATGAACTATCTTTGTGTACATTCCTTTGGCATTGGGTTGTTACTAGATGATGCTATCTATGTTGCTGTTGTTGAGAGTTAATCATCATACCCTGTTCCTTTTGTCTAGACGGTTGTGTACTGACCGAATTTGTTGTCACGTCTTTCACCGGGGAGGAGAGATCAGTCCATGATGGGGACCAAGTTGTGCTCCTCGTAGCTCCGGGCGTGGTCTCAGCAACGGTTGTGTCCGGAGTGACGGTGGGTCTCAGCAATGGCAGGTGACCCCGGCGATGCAGAAATGGCGGTAGGGAGCCGCAGAGGAAGAACTAGAGGTCACCTGCTGGGATGCTGCTGTGGGCATCCATGCGAAGCAAAAGCTGCTGTCTTTTCTGACCTGCAACTCCAACGTTCTCCCAGCCACAGCCACGTCCCCTACCTGCTGGCCTCCGCCTTTACGATGACAACTCCTGCCTTGACGCCAGGGGTAGCAAGGTGTGCCTCGTTCGCACCGACCAAGATGGCGACGACGACGTGCAGGTAACTACTTTTTTGAAGATACACCCAAGGCCTTTCCTGTTCTCCATTCCGGGTGTAAATGCCAGCTGTTGAAGATACATGTATGTTCTGGAACAACCAAACAAAAAAGTGTTCTTTTTTTTGGCTTTGCTTCACTACTTTTTCAGCTGAGTGTCGGATTGCCACTCATTAGCTAGGCTCGGTGGCTAGTACTGTATTTTGGACAGTGTTGGTTAGCTGTTGATATTGCTCTTCTTAGTTTACTGTATATTGGATGTAGCTTACTTTGTTATTTTATCTTAATTTTCATGTATTTTGTAGCTAGCTATTTGCGCAGCTAGTTTCATGCTCATTGAATCTGTGGCTCCTTTTATAGCCTTTAGTTGTGGCTTAATGCTATGGGTGGAAATTACCGTAATTTTTTTGTGACTAGAGAAAAGCAAAACTTGTAGTATTTTGTAATAAAGCACCATGAAAATATCTGCTTGGGGTTTATTTTCACTCCTTATGAGTAATACTAGTATGATCGTAGATAGGACCAGCCTTGAGTTTGATAGACCTCCCATGTTCGTTCTTGTAATAGATGAGTAGATGACGGTGACATGCTGAATTTAGAAAATACTAAATATGCCCTTAATTTTCCAGGTTTTAGTTCCGGAATACACTAATGTTAATAGTAAGCTCAGTGCAATCATCCGAAAGAAAACTAGAAGGTTAATTGTTATCTCACCATATCTTGTGACTACCTCTAGATGGATATGCTTGAAATGAGTATTGTTATTGTTGCTACACCGTTGCGTGCTTTTAGATAATGGTGGAAAGTATAATCACAGACAGATATCGCCATAGGAAACCTCCAACCCTTAGGTACTGAAATCTACTAGTCAATACAAAAGATTTTGAAATATGTAGAAGGGAATAGGAAAAAGAAAGCTCTTGATGAAACTAATATAATAGTTGGAGCTCTTGTGCTTAGTGAAAAGAAAGCTAAATATGCTATGACACCGTTTTGTGAAACATTTTTGGTTGATATAAACGCGAAGCTCGACAGGCATTGGACTATGTGGTCTGATCAATAATTCAATTAAAGATTGGCTGCAATTATGCATCTCGTTTTTGTTGAGATGAATTTACATCCTATTTAGCACATAGTCCAATCATTTGGGTTCTGCTTTGCATAGTAAACTAATGCAAGAGGTCATTGGGAGAGGTGTTTTTATTCTCGAAGGGAGACAAACATTATTGGATTGATATTGGTAAGGCTATCTTCTGCTTTTGAGAACTATCGTATGCATTTCTGTCATGGGCTTTTCATTTGGGCGTAAGGTTATAATGTTTATGTTTTTATATTTCGTCAATTTTAACCCCTATCAGTTCTTGCCATGTTTCCTTGATGCTCGAGAGTGATCATTTTCAGTAGACATTCACAAAATTGACCAGGATCATTAGTTTTTTGCCTGATCGGAATCCATGTGATTCTGTAGGTAAGGCAGGAACCAGGTGCATTCTGGGGTTGTTAACCCTATGTAAAGAGTAGTTTCATTTAATATGTGTATGACTCGGAGTGCATAGTCAGATCAGAACGGACTATTTTGTAGTTGTGTAGCAACTTCTATTCGAAACTGGGTAGCATATTCTCTGCAAAATGTGGTGATTGTGTATTTACGTGCTCACATGAGATGATGAGAATACTACCATTAAAATTTGCATGCTATACTGGCTATCATGTGGCAATATTGCATCCCTTTTATTCGACAGACGAAGGATATGTAATGTTGTAACGCTCGATGCTTGTTTTCAAACCTTTTACAAGATGTGCTTGTCTTGCTTGTAGTTGTAATATAGACGAATCATGTACGTGAGTATAACTTTTGGTGGTTATTTAGTTTCTTTGTTATCAAATGTATAACTCCGGTAATATTTCATATGAGCAACTGAATTGTGCTTGTATATCTTTTGCTATATTTTTACACGTGAAGAATTTATTATCCATTAACCCTGATGATGAAATTCCCATAAAGAGTGCAACTACCCTGTTTGCTGCTAATACATAGTCAGTGCTAATACTTGTATACTTTCAGGCCCTCCGGCCAGCTATGCAGATGCGTCCGCTCCTGGGCTACCGAGGCCGCCCTGCATGCGGTTGTAGGCTTGGGTGCCCCCGGCTCCGACTACCTTCTCGGTGCGTGGCGGCGGTGATGCTCTGCCTCCGCTACATGCTCTCCGGTGAGCTACTGGTTCACCTCTTAAGTTCTCTGTGATTGGCTGTACTTCTACTCTAGCTAATGACCCCTTGTTTCTCTCTTTATCATAGGACCATCTGTATGTTGTTGCATGGTGAATCTGATGTTTCACTATTAATCCTAATATTATTCCTAAACTCTTGAGTCGATCTCCGGGTCAGAGTCCAATTTCTACTCCAGCATGTGAATATACAACATTATGGTTGTTAGCACCTAGCACCCTTTTCATTAAATTAACAATGATGAACTGCTACATCATACTACTGATTTCAGGGCTTGTGTATATATGCTGCGATGGTTGTCTGGTTCCAACAATTGGAGGAGGAGCGGCATCTTGAGGAATCGGTGGCCCTTGGTTCCAACCAAGGGAGAAGCAGCAGCTTGAACACTCTTGCTGGTTATTGTGCATGCAGATCCTCTTGTTATCACAGGAAAAGTAGTTAAGCCGTGAAGCTTGGGTGTAGCTTTGAGTCATGTAACCAGCTTGATAATCTCTGTAAACGTAGTGATGAGATGGGAGCTTCGCTCATATTTTTGGTAGGAGCTGATCAGTTCTGATTGTGTTACGATCGTGATATTCTTTTCTTTCTTGTTGCTGTACTTATTTACATGTTCGACTACGACCATCAGGGTATACTATTGTGTATCTTTTTTTATGTATAAAAGCAGTATTTGAAATTTGAATTTGAACCATCTCATTTTGATCTCCGAGATATTACAAAAATCAGTATGTCCTGTGTCAGATAATTGATACAAATTTCCCTTTGTTTGTAAATGTACATAAGCAAAGATTATAATGTTATTGTAAAGTTCTGCAGTGGCACCATATATATCTGGCAAATTTTGTATACTGATTACCACTTGGTTGATGATAGAAAAATACCAATTTTAGAAGGAAGGAAGAAGACGAAAATTATTGGGCAGACTAACTGGTGTTAAGCAAATCATGTCATACAACTTGGTAGCAGCTACAAAAAACTAAAGGATGACAACTTGCTAGGTCTTTTAGGGTTGTTTGCAGTTGGCATTGAGTTAATTTCAGTACACTAGTAGAGGACGGCATTGAGTTAATTTCAGTACACTAGTAGAGGACGAGGAGCCTCCTCGAAATCTACACCTTATTTTAATTTCCTCCCAAAACTAGTGCAATCATTGGTTTAGACAGAATACTATCCAAGAAGCTAGGTAGTCGTTAAGTTAGGAATTTCTAGGGCTAGCTGCGCCAATAATTTGTTCTGGTTTCCAAGAAAGGAGCGGAAAACAACAAGAGTTCATAATTTGAGAGATTTATGAGTAGCTCGCATGGATCATTGCTACGACTTCCATGTCAACGATCCGTGGCCTCGTGCATCTCGGCCATTCATCTGAGCTCCAAACAAGAAGCAGATAACAACCGAGTAGAAGATTGAGAGTCTACCTAGCCTCTATAAGTAGAAAGCCACGGTTAGAGTCCGCGTGCGGTTAGCGCGTGTGACTATGACTTAGACTTTGACTCTTGCTCGGAGAGGAGAGGAGAGGCCATGGCACTCCGGCCGAATCGCCCGCTCGGCGGAGTCTAGGCGGATGACCTCGCCGGATCAGCAGGTAGATGATGTAGTCCTTCCTTCCCACGGCCGGAGAGAAACGTTCCTAGAGTTTATGATCTAATTGTGCTGTTTCGCCTGTGTATGCGTGGCCATGGATTATTCTTGGAAAGGGAAAAGAAGAGAATGGAAAGAGCTGCAGTCCAAGACGGTGGAATCGAGGTTCCGGACCGGAGCGGAAGGTCCGTGTGTTTCAGATGTGCTTGACAAAAGAGGCTGCAAATCTCCTCATGCTGCAATCGATCGATAAGTTAGCATCTGTGTGCGTCAACAAACAGAAAGGTATGTACCGCGCAGGTAGACTGCTCCATCTGTACTACTCCCCTTTCTGAACCTAGATGTAGATGTACCCATCTAGATGTGGCTTTAATTGCCGTGAGAAGGAGATCGAGTTCTGGATTCGTTTGTTTCGTTGATTTGTGCAATTACTCCCCTTTCTGAACCTAGATGTAGATGTACCCATCTATTTTATTCTGCAGTAAACAGGCTTTTTCAGTTGGTTTGATTAGTTGCTCGGCGTCGTAGCTGCAGCTGCAGCCATCCGGGCCTGCCTCATCTTGGCGAACTCAATCACCTTGTCCACGTCCGGCAACGCCACCTTCGCAGCGTCGAGCTGGCTGAAGCGCGCCATCCACGCGGCAAGGAGCGGGGTCTTGTCGCCGCCAAAGAATTCCTCTCCGGTGATCACCTCCACCGCCTTGAGCCACGAGAGCTGGCTTCCCAGCGCCAGGTCCACGAGCCCGACGCTTGCCCCGCCGAAGAACGCCTTCCCGTCAGAGCATTTCGCCAGGGCCCCTCCAGGGTCTGCAACGCCACGAACAACGCCTTCTTCCCATCAGATTTCTCCTCCTCCGTCTTCCCCCTGAACAACATCGTGGCCCACGATGCCAAGAGCTGCGCACCCGCACATCATATTCATCAGAAATGATGCTGTAGACGTGTACTAGTGGCAGACGTGAAATACAGAGCGAAAGCCATACCTTGTCGTCGACATAGGCGGTCCAGAAGCGAGCAATGGCTCGTTCGTACGGGTCGGCGGCGAGGATGGACGGGCCGGCGAACGCCTCGTCGACGTACTCCACGTTGACGTTGGACTCGCAGACCGACATGCCGTTGTGGATGAGCACGGGTATCTTCTTGTGCACCGGGTTGGAGCTAAGCAGGAGCTCGCTCTTGCCGGCAAGGTCCTCCTCGTCGTACTGGTAGGTCAGGCCCTTGAGAGCGAGCGCGAATTTCACCCCGATGGCGAATGGGCTTGCCCATGTGCCGAGCAGCTTCAGATCGTCTCCGCCGGCCATGGTGCAAGATCTGGACGTGTGCGTGTATGGTGAATGCTGAGATCGTTTCGGATTGTGTTCAGTTGGGTGGTTGTAGGATTAATCTCACAGCAGGAGGAACCGTATCTGTAGTGCTCGTGTTTGGCACATTGGGGCCTTGTTTACTTCTAGGGTATTTATGGGGATGGGAGGGGATTATTTCGTATCCCGGAAAATCCCCACTAGTCCGTTTACTTCTCCGGTTTTGAACGACATAATCCCGAGATATCCCCTCCCATCCCCTTTCATCCCCACATTTTTTGCCTAAATTAAAAACTCTACATCATACTAGTGTATTTTTTGGGAAGGGTATTTGAGGGGATTGGGTGAACACCAAATCCCCTCCCATCCCCATACCTATTGGGAAAAAAATACGAGAGAAGTAAACAAGGCCTGGACGGGAAACATCGTGCGTCATCCGTGATGCTGCTTCGAGGCAAGCGTCAGCCGTGATGTTGAAAAGCCGTAAGTTCGCTTTGACTGACTCACTCCTCTATCATATCCTCTATCATATTATGAACCTGAAGAGTTCCTTCATATCTACTCCGTATGTCGCATAATGGGTGTCCATCGACCTCCTAAGACTAATGTATGCAAAATATTGAACCATTTCTAAGACGAACTAGCAGCAAGGGAAATATTTCTAAGTGCCTGAACTTTATTTTGCATCGCGCTATAGAAACATATATGACACGTTTGGTAGGTTGCAGCTATTTTCTGCAGCGCAGTGGGAAGAAGCCCTTGCGCGTCTAAGATGGACCATGGATCATAAACCACATTGTTTGGTGGTCTACACATAGTTTTTTTGACACTATCATAGAAAATGTAAGCAAACATTGACAGTACGACCATTCACACAAGCTAATCACTTATTTTCTTGCAAGGGTTGTTTTCTATCTTTTGTGAAAAATTTCTATTTAATTGCACTCCCTCCATCCCATAAAGGTATCCTGAGATTTGTCAAAAAAAATATGTATCTAGACATAAAATTTCTAAGCGAGCATTAATTTCTTGCACAATAAAAATCAGTAACCTATTGTACTTAAAAATTACATCAGAAATTATTATGTATAGTTTATTGCAACCTTTTAAGGTTTTTTTGGTATCTCTTAGCATGTTCGTGCAGGAAATTCCACATTATCTCATCATAACTCTGTTGATGGCACAACTGAACTAACCGACCAGTGCATGTATGTAAACTAACATTCACTAATGTTGCAATTGTCACGTTAGCCAAAGAACATAAGATTACTTTCCATGCCCATTCTTTCATGGGTCTTTACATATGTTATACTGGTAATGTATACGATAAAACGATAAAACGAGTCTAGATGCATACGGATCTAGAAAAATATGAGGATCAGTATGATATTAAAAGTTGATTGAAAGGTACATAGACATTGTAAAATGACTTATATTAGTAGCACATGATATAGCATAATTAACAAAATATATTGGATGGATGAAGGCTTGAAGTATATAATATACTAGAATATGTTCTGTAGAATACATGGGAATAAGCCTTACAGTTTCGACTTCTGATATAATTTTTTTTCCTATAGATATATATATATATATATATAAGTAATGTCTTAAATTACAATTTTGTTCTCTAAAATATTAAAATTATTTTAGTTATGCTATAAAAAAATCATGTAATCCATGCGGACGTTCCGCACGGGTTGATGACTAGTTTTTCAAATTCAAATGCCAGCAATAATCATTCCAAATCAACAATAAGTCCGAACAAAGCAAACTCGTGGTCAATGAATCCAGAAAGAGGTGCCAAAAACAATACAAGTATTATTTGATAATAGTAGTAGTACAATTCTTACAAGAACCCACGTTCTGATGAAATGCCTGATTATACATGACAAAAATATTGAGTAAATTAACCACATCCATTATTTTTTTATTGTGTTTCCCATCTTGATCTTATGATTTTGCCTCCGTGTTGCTGGGCCTTGAAAATACACATCAAAATGAAACAGAAACAATGGGCACGATCGCAGAAGTCTCATATATTTCAGTTGAACTGTACATCAATGGAACAGCAGTAGTTGGCCATCAATTCTGGCGACAACGACAACAGATCATGAGTTCACCAAATTTAAGTTCCGAATTTCACTTTTCATCCCACCCAGTTTTTTTTTAAATTTCCATAAAAATTCCAAATAATTTTTGATATTCTATGTACCTGAGAACAAAGCTCCCCTCGCGTCACCCCCTCTTGGCGACCGAGGGACCGAACCCTAGCGCCCTCCGCCGCCGGCCCTCCCTCCGTCCTCTCCTCCTCGTCGCTCCCAGAGGCGCCACCGTCAAAGCACGCGGCGCCGGTGAAGGGGGCGGCGGGGATCTTGGCCCTCGCTCCTCCCGCGACGACTAGGTGGAGGACCGCTGCGCGAGGTTCGCCATGGTCGTGGCTGCTGCTCGGTGGGCACTCCCTGCCGGTGGCCACCTCAGTGGGGGCTCTGGGAGCTAGGGCGGCGGCCATGTGCGGGTGTGGACGGCGCCAACCCTGCGGCGGGCGGCGGTCATGGTTCCGTGCTGGCCGTCATTCTCGGCCGTGCGGGAGGCGAGGTGACGGAGGTTGTGGGTCGCGGCACTAGTCTGCTCCGCCAGCCCGGTTGCCAGAGCTGAAGATGAAGCCTCCTCTTCCTCGATTTGTTCATTCCCTACAAGATCTGGAGCTCGGTGGTTCCGTCCACCGGATTTAGGTGTTGGGCAGAGGGTGGTGCTGTCTAGTGGTATCGGGGGAAACCTTTGGGCAACCACGACGAGGACGACGCCACCGGCGCCGCGCTCCTTCTTGAAGGCCTCGCCGAGGTACCACTCTCACTACCCTCCTTTGCGTGGGCGAAAGCCTGGTGTTTTCCTTGCAGACGGTGGCGGCGTTGCGACGTCGGATCCCTTCCTGAAGGCGCTATCTTGGGAGCTGCAGAGGTGGATGAACAATGGCGGCTTGAGGTGGCCATGGCGACTTGCTCTGTTCGGCGAAGATTTTTTCCCGTGTTGACTGGCAGGTGCCGGGTTTGATGCTCTGCTGCTCCACTGCCCTGCTTGCCGGTGACGACGCCCTCGAGCCTGGGCGAAAGGTGAAAGGGTTCCCCTTTACGGCAGTAGCGACGTTGCACTGGCGAGCGGCCATGCCATGGTGGTCCTGTACTCCTGTTCATCCGTGGGGGTTTGCTGCGCCTTCTTCCGTCGTTTCTTCTTCGCTGCGTCTTCTTCCTGCAGCTTCAGTTTGATGTGGTGGTTGTTCCGGCGATGGTGGTGGTCTCGGTGATTTTCCCTGCCGTCTCTGATGGCACCCCCTTTGGCAGTCTAGCTCCATCTTTTCCGATGTGTTCTTGGGGAACTCCTTCGCCTCCCGACGGTATGGTGCCTTTCGATCCAGGGCGAGGGAAAAGGTTCTCTTTCCGGAGGCGGAGATGGTGGAGGTTGGATCTAGATTTGCCCAATGGGTGCGGACGACGACACGGTCCGTTGGCCTGCCCCAAGCTCTCGCTGCCTTCCTGGTGCTCTCCTCGATGTCTAGCTGTGGTGTAGGGCGTTTCAAGTGTTGTTCTTGTTTCAATTTTTAGTATGCTTGTGTTGCCTGTTCCCGTGAGCTGTTTGTAACCACGTTTGTATCTGCAGTTGGTGGCTTTATTAATTTAGAGCTGGGCTAAGGCCTTATGTTTAAAATATTCTATGCACGCTCTCAAGTTTTGCGAAAACCTGATATTTTTATATCCTATGTAAAAAAGATAAGAAAATGTATGGTAAAAAGCTTTTTTTAGCAACGGAAACAAACTTTACAAAAAGAAAAACGGAACAATGGCTACTTCCCATACCACAGTTCAGAGCTTCTGCTCAGGGGACACCTCAAGATCCTTCTCCGTCCGGCGTCGTCCGTACCGGGAATCGTTGCAGCGGATGGCAACTATCAAGTAGAACGCTAGGACAGTGGCGAGGCCGGCGAGCACCCACAGGGTGACCTTGAGCGCCAGGACCGAGGCCGTCCTTGCGACCTGCGGCGCGATCATGCCGCCCATGAATAGTGAGATTGCCCACGCGGCGAGCCTGAACCGCTGCCACTCGCGCGCCGCTGCCACTGGGTCGCCACTATGGTCTCGCCGGTCGAGCTCGAACATCCAGAGGCAGAAGCACCACACCGTGAGGTAGAAGGTGCTGACCGTGAACAGGAAGTCGTAGCCCTGGCACATCCCCCACACGGAGGCTATGGCGAGAAGGATGAGAATCGACGGGAACGCCCAGCGAGCCCATCCTCCCTGCGCCGGGCCCTGGCCCTCGCCCAGGCGCGCTGTCTTCGTGGGCGGTTGCGGCGGGTCTTGCCCGACGAGGAAGGAGCTCGCCGCCGGTTCCATGCACGCCTTCGGATACCGGGCCGGCGAGGTCTTCGTGAGCTTGAGGAGCAGCAACTACTGGCCGGTGTCACCAACTACCGGACGGATTGCGCTGTGAGGTCGTTTGTTTGCAGTGAGCAGGGGCCGCTCTCCCTGGTTATAGGACAGCAAACAGCGCACAGAAGCAGCTGGACAGCGACTATGTCCACCATTGGAGGAAAAACAGCAAGCGCATCTAAGAAAAAGAAAAAGAAAAGATTTCCCCTCTCGCCAGATGTGGTTAAGCTTCTGACTTTGCACATCTGACCAAGTGGATGAATTGACAGAACAACTGCCGTTTCTCCACAAAAAAAAAGTGGTAGTTGACAAATTCTCTTCTCTTCCTTTTTTTTTGTAAGAAGAATCGTTATCGAGGCATCTGCAAATGCCCATGGGTGAAGATTCGTGCTTGACATGAGAAATACAGTGTGGGTAGCTCCGGACCTTGAAATTCAGGCGAGTCAAGTTGTTGTTAATTATACCCACCTGCTGTCGCATTGCCTCGCGAAGCTTTTAGGGTGTGGACTGTGGACCGTGGCCTTTCCTTGGGCTAAACCGACTACCCACTATGAGCCTTGACAAGTCTTGCATCACAAGCATTAACAAGAAAAACGGGAAAATGCAGTGTTGAACCCGGCGGCATTTGCTCCGGGCGGAACTCGGCTTGCTATTGGTCTGTGTAGTTTGTGGTCCTAACAGAGAAAGAAAAATACGAATGAGAATACCATGTGTGGACCCGCAATTAATGCTTGCGCACGGAAATCAGACAGAGAATTTCATGAGGCTGCTGGCCGGCACCTCCGCTGTGCCAGAAGGCTTTGTGGACATGTTGTGACTGGACCATGTATCGGGGAGCTGCAGGCTGTAGCTGCCGGTGGTAGGCTGCTGTTGATGCACATCCTCTGCAGCTTCCTGCTGCTCGCCATGCAACGCCGCTCTCGTCCGGCTCGAACCAGAACACCGCCGCCGACATGGCCATCCATGCGGCCGTCCTTGGCTTCCCAAGAACACCTGGAGCCACCGGGTGGGCTAGGAGCTTGGTAATAGTATGTGCCTGCTCGAACTGGGGCACCGCTCGTACGAACATTGCCACCTTCACCACCACGTCAAGAGCAACCGCGGCGCCGCTTTGTAGTGCCACCACCGCGCTGGCCATGGCAAACACCAGCAGGCTCCGCCGTTTCTTTCCCAAACCCACGTTCTAGAGCGCCTCTGCTGCACGCCTGCACCACGTCAGCGCGCACGCAGCGGCAGCGAGCTCCTCAGCGTTGACCAAGCCACCCTCATTCGTGCGCTCGCCGCCCTTCTCTTCCCAAGAACATCTAGAGCGCCACCGCGGCGGCGGTGTGCCGCTTCTCCTCTAGCTCAAGGACAGTGCCCCTGCCACAGTGCCCAGACTCGCTTTCAATAGTGCCGCCACCGCTGCGCTGTGTCAGCGGCCGGTCATGTCGCTGTGGCTGCTCTCTGTCAGTAGCCGGGCATGTCGCCGCGGCTGTGCTATATCAGCCGCCGGTCGTGTCATTACTCATTACCGCTGAGATTTTTTAGACAAAATATTACCGCTGAGATGTGTTAGGAGTCGCTTGTTCCACCGCCGTTGTGCGCTGTCAGGGACCAGTCGCGACACCACAGCTGCGCTGTGTGAGGAGCTGGTGGCCGCGCTCTGCGAGGGCAAGCGGTGCGCGCCGCTGGCTGAGCTGAGCGTGTCCGAGGGCCTGCTCTCGCGGGAGTGCAGCGCGTCCGAGGTGTGGCAGCTGCCCGGGAGCGTCGTCGCCGTGGTGTGCCACGCCTGCTCCCGCACCTCGCAGCGTGGGAGAGGTCCGAGACCGTCGCCGCCAAGATCAGTACGCCATCGAGGGCCAGATGCAGGGCTGCGCCTTCTCACTAGGCCTCGGCGAGCCCAACCTCGCCGGCAAGCCCGTGCTGGAGTACGACCGTGTCGTGCGGCCGCAGGAGCTACACGCGCTCAATCCCAGGGTGGCGCCGGATCCCAAGACCGGGTAGGCGGGTACCGCAACCGGGAGAACGAGGCGATGTTCACCATCCACCAGATCCTATCCAGATCCTCACCGGCCTCAACACCCATATCGAAGCCTATGACAGGGAGGCGGCCGCGAGTGACTGCTGGATCCGAAGCTCGCGGATGGCAGCAATCTCCTCGGCCTCGTCTATGCAGAACAGACACTCGCCGACGGGTATGAATCACCGCGCCGCCCATTCATGGAGCACCGCGCCAGCACCTCGTCCATGGAAAAATGCCAACGCATTGCATTGTGTATCGATGGAGTAGTTCAATTTTTTATTAACTCTTTCCATAAAGCGGGGTCCACACATGTATGATCAATTACTCCATGTATGATGCGTCAAGTTAATTTGCTAACTGTATACGAGAAAGACTACCTCCTGCTGTGGTCCCCAAATACTGCGTTCTGCACCAATGAAAGGCCGACTTAAGGCAGGATCAAATGCCGCCGGGTTCTATATATCCACTCTCATGTTTCCTGGGAAATATCTGTTGTAGGAGCGAGAAGACAAAGACAACAATCAACGAAAGACTAAAGGTGTATTTTTATCCCGCGGCTCTTCTTCATCTTGCGCCGGCCGCCGGGTCCCCTAATGTACCATCGCGACGAGGTGGAATTACCACCGCGTGCATCAACACGCGTGGCCCACATGGTTGGCGAAAGTAACTAACGCCAACACCCATGGACGTCATTGGCTTGGCACCTTCCAACCGGCGGCGTAAGCGGAGAAGGCCTATCACATCGCGTTGGTTAGCCTCCACGACGCCAATGCGAAGGTCGGCTTACAAATTGGTGAGCCGCCATGGCTGAAGGACATCGACCACCATGTGGTCGGCCACCGCGAGGCTCAGGAGGATTGGGAGGCTCGTGAGTGCCTCGCGATGAAGCAGGCCGACGACATGGAGGAGCTCCGTCTCAAGCATCCGGGGAGCATCGAGCGAGAAAATCGTCGACGACAACGATGACCGCGTGAAAAGCGTCACTATCGAGAGTTTCTCGAGCAACGAGGATGAGTTGTAGACAAGATTTAGGTTAATTTAGTAGTATTATTAAGTTTACGTACTAGTTTGAATCAAATTGGGATGAATTCGTGTGAAATTGAGATGCATATCGGTGTTACTCCCATAAATTTAGGAGTTTGGTTAAAATGGCTAAACTTTAGAGGAGAAAATATACTGCTCTAAATGACACTTGGCCGGTTACTCCTCTAAAATTGGAGGAATCGGTTAAGCTGTGTGTTCCGGTGTCCCCCACCGGCCACCCACAAGGAGATCTAGATGGAGGTGCAATAAAATTAGCATACGAAGAGGTATCAGTTAAAGATGTTCTTAGTCTGATGGAGTACCAAGTCCAGAAACCATCATCGGATGTCTTAAAAAG
This sequence comes from Lolium rigidum, assembly GCF_022539505.1. NCBI lineage: Eukaryota > Viridiplantae > Streptophyta > Magnoliopsida > Poales > Poaceae > Lolium > Lolium rigidum. The sequence goes on along the minus strand of NC_061513.1, from coordinate 335,544,336 downwards.
ATGTGCCTGGATATACGAGGCAAACCTATTTATTTGGTCACAACTTCTTACTATGTGCAATGTGCAGGTTTTCTTATCTTGAGTTCATGGTTTCGCGACTGGTGCCCAGTTACCGTATCGGGAATTCAGGATTCGGGAGGCCGTCCAAAGAGGCATCAAAATGGAACGGAAAACAGCTGTGGCAATCAAATAAAAAGTGTGGTAAATACAATTGTAAGTTGAACTATACAGGAAGGAATGGATCAACGATATTTGGTCATCGATTTTGGTGACAACGGCAAGTCGCCAACTAAGAAAAGGGAAAGCGATGGTTTACTTCCATAGCTCCATTCCACGTATAGGTATAGCTCAAACCCTCTGCTCCGGGGAGAGCTCGTGGAGATCCTTCTCCGGCCAGCGCCCGTCGTCGTCCGTTCCGTAATCGCCGCGGCGGGCTTCAAACGACAAGTAAACCGCCAGGACGATGGCGAGGCCGGCGAGCACCCACAGGGCGACCCTCAGAGCGAGGCCCGGCACCGCGCTCGCGACGTGCACCGCGACCATGCTGCCCAGCGCCAGCGAGGCCGACAACGTGGCGAGCCCGACCTTCCGCCACTCTCTCGCCGCCGCCGCTGGGTCGCCGCCGGGGTCGCGCCGCAGGACCTCGAGCTTCCAGAGACAGAAGCACAGCACTGCGAGCAGGTAGGCGGTAGGGCCCGGGAGCACTCCGACGTCGTAGCCCGCGCGCCGCAGCCCCCACGCGAAGGCGAAGACGAGAAGGACGCAGAGAACCTGCGGGAACGCCCAGCGGACCCATCCTTCCAGCGCCGGGCCATGGCCCTGGCCCAGGTGCGCCGTCTTGGTCGGCGGTGGCGGGTCTCGCGCGACGAGGAAGGAGGTCGTCGCAGGCTCCATGTGCGCCGCTGCCTTCGCGAGCTTCAGTTTCAGTAGCTGCCGGCCGTCGTACGTCGGCTGATCGAGCTGCAGGTGTCGGCGCTGCGCCGGGCGTTTGTTTGTTGCGAGCATGGTTGCCGGTCGTGGTTATATAGGACAGACAACGACTCTGTTCACGATTGGGGCCAAATCAGCAAGCGCGTCCGACGGAAAAAATACTGATATGGTGAGCTTCTGACTCCTCAACTCTGACCAAGTGGTAGTTGACAAATTCAGTTGTCACGTCTTTGCCCTCAGTGCTAGTTCGTTTCTTCATATCATAAAGAAGGAACAACAAACTATCCTCTCTAATCATATATCTCTCTCTTCTTCTTCTTTTTGTGTGAGGACAAAGAAATTTCGTTGACATGAAATTCTTGGAGATGCAAACATCTACGGTTATTTTACTTGTGTCATTGGCACGATTTAGTCCTTATACTTGCCAAGTGCATAATCATTCGCCTGAACCTGACATTTTGACTCGATTTGGTCCAACTCAGCTCAGTAGTTGAAATTCCGGTGACGTGCAAGACACGTGGACATGGTCCACCTGTGCTAGAATTTTGTAGATTGCAACTAAGCCAGCTCTGTGATGGTGCCGACCATACTTGATGGGGAGGTCGAGCCAGTTCGAGAAGGAGAAACTCCATCGGGGAGAACATCGATATTCAACTTGGCCTCTGTTTATACACGGTGTGGATTAGTAGTACAATTTTTGTTAGGGTGAATTCCACTTGTTTTCCCATGTCTACGAGTTTTTGTAACTAGTAAACTCATTTAATTTTTATGCCACATTTTAGGTAGAGCAAGCAATAGGAGGGATGGTGGCACGTCCATATCTTCTTGTGTGTAGGCAGTGAAAGAGGTTGCTGGGGCAAATGTGATAGAGAGATGTTTTGGGTCATTCTTGGATTCTTGGGTGGGTGTGTGTGTGTGTGTGGGGGGGGGGGGGGATAATGGCGCTAAACATAAGATATTTTAGGCAAAATGTGCCAAATATAAAGGAATTCTAGAAAAAAAGTTGTTGGGCTGGGGGCAGTGCCCCCCTCCCTACGAGTTGCACATAGCTCTGCCTCTTTGTAGAGACCTCTTATTTTGTACTCCAACCTGGCTACCTACCTCTAAATGACGAGGTGAGGACAAACGTCTTCATCTTAATTTGTCTTGCTTGTTGTGGTGGGCAACAATGCTCATGTTCTTGAAGGCGGTGGTGCGCGTGGGATTGGGGGGCGGGGCCTGGAAAAATCTTATTGTGGTAATAGAAGCTAAGACCTTAAGCCAATTAGCTAAATGGATGTCCCATAGGCCCAGATCTTGAAATGGATGAGTCTGATGCGAGAAAAAAGCAGAAAAAACAAGAATCCCCTGTGTCTCTAAGGCCGGTACGAATACTACATAATTATTATCAATGTTGGGTAAACATCCTTGACCGCCCGCTCAAAACACGTACACACAACCGTAAACAGGTTGTTCTGGTCGCCGAAGAAAAGAGGACATGAACGGAACCTCTATGTACAATTGTAGATAGCCCACAAAACCAATTAATTTTTGCCATCAAAGAACATGTTATTTCTAAGTAATCACATAGACCAAATTAAGGCTACATGATGCAGGTAAGAGTTCGAAGCCACCTTAATGTCACTATATAGTGCGCATAGACCTACAATGGAAGAAAGATGTTTAATTGTTTCTAGCACGCGGGTAGGGGAGGTTCCGCCACCACCGGCTCCACGCGGGCTTTGCTCAGCAACGAAGGAGGAAGGGAGGGGATAGGAGGACGGGGCTGCGCTATAGGTGCATCTTGATCGACCATGCGAGAGGAGATGCGAGACGCGAAGCGTTTCTTTCACCGCATTAATGAAAGAACGATGTTCGTGTTTAGTCATTTACCCTCACATAACCAAATCATCGACTCGTCCATAATAGAGAAAGTTCCAAGGGGCAAGTAAGGTGTCAAGTGGGATCCCACCTAAATCCCACTTGTAGTACATTTTATTTTTTCTAGTGTAAATTTTGAACTTCTTTTTTTGAGAAACACAGTACAAACGCTCGCATACATGCGTATACACTCAACCCTATAAACGCACACACGCACATCCTACCCCTATGAGCACATCCGGAATACTGAGCTGGCAGAAATTGATGAAGTCACCACAGAAACCTCGTTGTCGACGGGAATGTCGCCTCCCACTGAATGAATATTCCGTCTTTATGAGACACACAGATGTCAAACCTGAGGTTTGAACTCTGGTGGGCTGGGGGTACAACCACCCTCCTAATCACCCAACCTCAGGTTGCCAAAAGGTTGGTACTCATAAAATTTTGAACTAGAAAAAGGCATAGTACACTAAAAATGAGATCCCATCAGGATCCCATCAGGATCCCACCTTGCTTCATCATCACCATGACACCTAACCAAAAGTGTTATTCCCCAAGCTTCTAATATAATTATGATTCAGCTTTTGAACCAGCATATTTTCTGTTCGTCAATATACATGAGACAAAAATATAGTTTTGACGCGAAATTTTCCATGGGTTGCTGTGTGCTTTAATTCCCATGTTGGACTACGATCGTTGGCGCTTATTGCGGGCCAGAGGAAATAGGAAGCGAAATGCATGAATAATAAGCGAAAACAGTAGTATGAAAATCGTGTAGATATAGTCGTCGGTGGAAATTTACAGGAAAGGCACGGCGATTGGTCATTGATCCGTGTGTGAAACATCAGGTGGTAATCGATTTCCCACGTGTATAGCTCAAACCCTGTGCTCCGGAGACACCTCGTGGTCGTGGAGAACCTCCTCCGGCTCCGGCCGGCGTCCATCGTCGTCGTCGTCCACGCGTGCATCGCTGCGGCAGGCGGCACCCAAGAAGTAGAGCCCGAGGCCCATGACAAGGAGGCCGAGCACCCACATGCCGAAGGGCGGCGCCAGGCTCGGCACCGCGTTCAGGACGAGCAACCACATCCACCAGCCCAGATACAGCGAGATCGCCCACGGGACAAGCCTGGCCCGTCGCAGCTCTGTCGCGGCCGCCGGGTTGTCGTCGCCCACACGGGCAACATCGCTGCGGCGGGCGGCAACCGCGAAGTAGAGCCCGAGGCCTATGGCGAGGACGGCGAGCACCCACATGCCGAACTTAGTTAGGCTGGAGGCTCGGCATGCTGGGGACGGAGAGCGCCATGGGGAAGCTCAGGAACAGAGAGACCGCAGCTCGGTGGCGGCCGCCGGGTCGGCGTCGCCCCGCAGGAGCTCGTGCCTCCTCAGGCACAGGTAGAGCATCCCGACGCCGTAGTAGGTGGTGCCGTAGTCGCCGACCACGCGCACGAGGTCGTGCGCGTCGTGGCGCGCGCGGTACAGCCCCCACACGAGGCCGCCGGTGACGAGCGACAGGATCGCCCAGAGCGCCCATCGATGGCCCAGCTGTGCCGTCTTTGGTGGCGCAGGTTCTCGCAGGACGAGGAAGGGGGTCGCGGCGGGCTCCATGCGCGCCACTGGACGCCGGGCAAGGTGCTCGGCGTGAGCTTACGGTGTAGCTTTTTTTACGATCTACAACATTTGCTTACGGTGTAGCTCACCTGCTGCTTTCCGGCGTAGGGGAACTGACTGCACTGCGGCGGTGGTGATGCTTGGTTGCGACTTGCGAGCAGCGGCTGCTCTTTATGGCCAGGACACAATTTAGCATAGAGAAAATGCTGGGCAGTGGTTCTGTACACAATTTGTTCTTTTTTTCTGTTTGTTTTAGATGACTCTGTCCATAATTTGGAGCAAATATATCGGCAAGCGCGTCTGAATGCTTCGCCCCGACTCCTCAGATATGGTCATGCGCTCATGGCAAGTGGTAGCTACAACAAGTTTAGAACTATTCAATTTGTTACTCTATTCTTTTTTTGGAGCAACTAATTCTTATTCGATTGAAAATTAACTTAATTATTGGTAAGGTAATATCATTAGATCTCAGTTGTAACCATGTTGCAATTCATGAATGAATGAATCACGAAAAGTAAACCGCCAGGACGATGGCGAGGCCGGCGAGCACCCACAGGGCGACCCTCAGAGCGAGGCCCGGCGCCGCGCTCGCGACGTGCACCGCGACCATGCTGCCCAGCCCCAGCGAGGCTGACCACGCGACGAGCCCGACCTTCCGCCACTCTCGCGCCGCCGCCGCTGGGTCGCCACCGGGGTCGCGCCGCAGGACCTCGAGCTTCCAGAGGCGAAGCACAGCACTGCGAGCAGGTAGGCGGTGGGGCCCGGGAGGAGGTCGTATATTAATCTATTAGGATTTAAAAAGTTCCCTAGTCACTATAAGTATTTATGGTAAATAGAATATCTAGTGTGAGGGAAACATTTTAATCATCTTTAATTTGTGTGCTAAAAATTAATGTCACCATAAAAGTCATGCCCAGAGTGGTAATTAGATATTTGTTTATAATTAAATTTCTATTGGAAGCTATACATTTTTATTTGTCTATAGTTACATTTCTATTAGGGTGCGCTTGTTAAAACTCAAGTTATACTTAGTTATTTTAAATCTATTTAGTGGTGAAGAAGGGGTGCCTCCTTCGGCGTCGGGAGGAGAACGGGTGAATGTGGTTGTGGTTGTGGGGGGGGGGGGGGGGGCTTAAAGTTCGGATGGACCGTTTAAGGCGGTAATTTGCATAGGGCGGTGTGGCAACGTGGCGCCGGAGCACCTACTGGGCACAACGGGTGGCGGCTAGGCCGGTTCCGGTGGCAGGGGAGTGGAGGTTGGTGGGGATGCCGGTGCCGCTTGTTTCTCTCCGGTGGTGGCGCTTCTCTCCCTCTGGTCTCATCTTCTTATCTTGGGGTTCGATCCGTTGCACCAAAGGGTGCGTGGGGGTAGCTAGACTATTCAAAATAACAAATGTGTGAATCTAAGCATAGTGAATAGTGCACATTTCAAAACTAAAAAAATTGTCAGATTTTAACATTTTTGTGTAACCTAGAATATAAAGAATTTCATGCTAAGAAGTTGCACTCTTATAGCATACATCATTCTTTTCATTTTTTTGAAACTTGTAATTATGTTTTTCAAAATTTTGAAAATAAAGGCCTACCGTGTAGCTTGGCCTCCACTTGTCATATTCATCCATCATAGGCTATAGCCTTTGTAGCCACGTGACTTTTGTAGTCATATCTTCTCTTTGTCATGCAATGTGCTGGATACCAGTGTGACATCATCGAGATTATGTTCATATTTAAAATTTCTAAACTTTAGCTCTTGAAATGCTAATTCAGTTAGTGTCCTCTTTTCACCTTGGCTTAGTCCTAAAATTAGATCTCATCTTGACATGTTTCTCGATAATTGTCAAATTGTTATTACTTACTCGCTTCATTCTAAAACAATTGAAGTTCTTAGTTTGTCCTACACAAGTAAGGATATGCTTAGCGGGGACGGATATTAAGTGGAGCACCACAATCATGTAACACCACTTATAATAATAGTTGTATTGCAAAAAATGGAAAACCACCATAAGTACCTACATTTAGTGTTACCAAATTAGTAGCACATCGCCAACAATATATGGGACCCAGCAGCCCGTCCTTTGGGAAATTAATAGTGGTGCGGCACTCTGTGCAACGCCACCAGTACTTAGTTGGTGGTGGCGTGATATTAAAAACTACCACTAGTACGTCCTTTACGATGGCGTTCCACACCTGCGACTAACGAGACCAATGTTTTGTGGGTACCACATGCGGGGAGGGGGGTATCAAAAAATGGTCCACTGGCAGGTGCCTTATCTCTCCCAAAAGGAGATAGATCCCGTGAGGCGCACTTGCGCATACCTCGTCGATATCGTTGCCGCTGCCGCATATCCTCGGCGCTGCCGGATCTCCGATCGTATCTCCTCGGTGCCGCCGCATCTGCCGGCTCATAGCGTCAACATGGAAATGGAGGTGTGCGAGGGCGAGACCCTTCAACCGGCCGCACGAACTCTGCTGCCCGCCGAGTGCATCAGGGTGGGTATGTCCTCACATTTTCCATTTACCAACAAGGTATTTATTTTTTCCATTTTGTCTATTCATGGATAGGATTACATATGTGATCTTATTTGAACCTTGGAAGATCCAATCGCAGAGATGGAGCAAAAGAAGAGGCCGCATGTATACAAAGGAATAAGGTGAGAAATTGAAGGCTCAAATCGGTGGAGTTCAACCGACGGAATATGGTGAAAAGAGATCCATGAGAGGTTTAACAAGAACAAAAAAAAAGTGGGGAAGAAAGGACACAATCGTCTCTCACACATAGATGACACATAACTAATGAATGTATCAACAAAACAAGATACTGTAAACTAGATTTATTTGTATGAATGCTATGAATCACTATTGTGCACGCATTATGTTTGTACGAAGCTATGAATCGCTATTGTGCATGCAATCTTTTTGTATCAACTAGGACCTATTTTTTTAAAAATAATTTCGAAAACTAAGTTTGTGGCATGCTGCAATAGTCGAACGCCGCCGGTGCATAATGCCATAATCTACTAGCAGTGGCACCATGTTAGTGGCATCAGTATATATTGGGCTATTCTGTACCAGTGTTAAGTCAAACTATTTTAAGTTTCATCAAGTATGTAAAAAAAAACATCAATAACTACCACGCTAATTTTTCTCTATTCATTGTAGCAGTTTTTGCAATACATAGTGCAAGCCAAGGTTGGGTAGCTGGTCTAAATGGCTGGCAATATTCCAAGGAGCTGGAACATAAAACTGGAACAAGAAGGAACCTGAAGAAGTACTACATCAGGTCGGGACAGGGATTCAGTGACATTTAAATCAGGTCGGGACATCCAGTTTGCGACACAAAGTGTGAAGGAGATCGTCATGTTGAGACTATGATAGAGCGGGAGTCCAAGTCAAAACGAACCTAGTGCACACCTAATTCAGTAGGCTTCTTCTCCATCACGGCTGACGCTTTTCTCAAAGCAGCATCACGGATGACGCACGATGCTTTCCCTCCAATGCGCCAACCACGAGTACTACATATATAGTTCCTCCTGGCGGGAGATTCATTTCACAGCCACCCAACGGAAGATAACCTCATTTCACAGCCACCCAACGGAAGATAACCTGAAACGATCTCAGCCTTCACGGTACTCAAACACATCGTGATCTTGCTCCTTGCACCATGGCCGGCGGAGACGACCTGAAGCTGCTCGGCACATGGGCAAGCCCGTTCGCCATCAGGGTGAAGCTCGCGCTCGCCCTCAAAGGCCTGAGCTACGAGTACACCGAGGAGGATCTCGCCAGCAAGAGCGAGCTTCTTCTTAGCTCCAACCCGGTGCACAAGAAGATACCGGTGCTCATCCACAACGGCGTGCCGGTCTGCGAGTCCAACGTCATCGTGGAGTACGTCGACGAGGCGTTCGCCGGCCCGTCCATCCTCTCCGCCGATCCGTACAAACGAGCCATAGCTCGCTTCTGGGCCGCGTACGTCGACGACAAGGTATACCTTCTGTCTCTATATTTGACGCAAGGTGCTAAACAGCGTCATTTCTGATCACCATGATGTGCGGGTGCGCAGCTTTTGGCGTCGTGGGCCACGATCTTGTTCAGGGGGAAGACGGAGGAGGAGAAATCCGAGGGGAAGAAGGCGCTGCTGGCGGCATTGGACACACTGGAGGGGGCCCGGGCGAAGTGCTCCGATGGGAAGGGGTTCTTCGGCGGGGACAGCGTCGGGCTCGTCGACATGGTGCTGGGGAGCCAGCTCTCGTGGCTGAAGGCGACGGAGGTGATCACCGGAGAGGAATTCTTTTGCGGCGACAAGACCCCACTCCTTGCCGCGTGGATGGCGCGCTTTAGCGAGCTCGACGCTGCGAAGGCGGCCTTGCCGGACGTGGATAAGGTGGTTGAGTTTGCCAAGATGAGGCAGGCGCGGATGGCTGCCACTGCAGCTGCTGCGTCAAACAACTAATCAAGCCGGCTCGGCTAGGACACGTCATATGTGACAAAAGAAAGCCCCATTGTTGCTGAATAAAGTAGTAGTCACAATATGTGTCAGGTTGATTTCATAATCTGCATTTTTTTCGATAAAGGATGCTTTATTACTTTAATAAGCAATTACATCCAGCCTCTGCATAACCAGGATGCACACAGCCGTTTTGTTGTCTCAAGTCCAAAAGGATAAATAATAAAAACTAGGCGAAATACATATCGGAACGATGAATCATATAACGCCTAAAGTGTAGGTGGGGCATCTATCCGTAGACTATGCTGCCACCCATGTAGGGAAAAAGTATCCCTAGTCGTAGCCTCCAACCGTGTACAGACCTCCGTACATAGCTGTCGGTTCTCCACTCGCTGTAGAGGTAACCATGAACGGAGAATACCTGTACATCTGTAGATGACCTGCAACAAAGAACAATTTTTGTCATTAAAGATCTTGTCATTTCTACATAGCCAAAGCGCCCGGATAATCGCTAGCGCCCCCACCCTAAGAAGCAACTTAAACGTTGAATCTATACCATGAAGCCAATTGCCAAAGACATTGGCGACACTAGTAGGAGGATACAAGGTAGACGCTACTTGGATGACAGAACCATATAGATCTCGCGAACTGGCACACTGGAAGAATAAGTGTTTGATTGTTTCGTCCTGATGACAAAAAACACACCGTGTACTTCCATGCCAATTCCGCTTAACAAGATTGTCTTTGGTGAGAATAACCCCACGACGAAGATACCATCCAAAAATTTTAATTTTTAATGGTATCTTCATCTTCCAAATCTTCTTATTGTTATCAACTGGTAAGTCAGAAAGAAGGATCGCATTGTAGAAAGATTTTACGGAAAAGGTACCATCTACATGAAGGTTCCATCTAAATTCGTCTGGTTCAGGTGATAAATGAATATCTCCGAGCCGTTGAATTAGGGTATTCCATGCCACAAGTCTTTGTCCAAGTAAAACCCGTCTGAACGTCACATTCGGAGGTGAGGTAGCCATTACAATAGCAATGGTATCCCCTTGGCGACGAGCAATCCTATACAGAGCAGGATACTGTTCACTTAAGGGTGCATTGTCTAGCCAAGCATCTTCCCAGAACCGTATCTGTGCTCCATTCCTGATTGAGAAAGTACCATGGCGAAAGAATACATTTTTTGTCGCCATAAGACCAGCCCAGAAGTGAGAATCCCCAGGTTTCCAAACCACTTGGGATAATGTTTTCGAACCGATATACTTTCTCCGAAGAATAGTTTGCCAAGTCCCATCCTCAGTAAGTAGCTTAAACAGCCATTTACCCAGAAGAGCTGAATTCTTGACCTCCAGGTCATGAACTCCAAGCCCTCCTTGATCTTTGGGACTACAAACTATACTCCACTTAACCGATCGATATTTCTTTTTCTCGCTGTCCCCTTGCCAAAAGAATCTGGATCGATAGTAATCGAGTTTATGCAGAATTCCTTTCGATAGGATGAAGAATGATAACATATACAGTACCATATTTGTGAGTACCGAATTAATGAGTACCAATCTTCCTCCCAGGGACAACAATTTACCTTTCCAACTACTAAGGCGTTTTTGTAATCTTTCTTCCACTAATTTCCATTCCGCTATTGTAAGTCTCCGATAATGAATCGGAATACCCAAATAACGAATAGGAAATTGGCCTTGCCCACAACCAAACAACTCTGTATACAGAGCCGTATCGTTTTGGGCATCACCGAAACAGAACAATTCGCTTTTATGGAAATTGATTTTCAATCCCGACAACTCGCTCAAAAGCCGCCAAAATTAATTTCAGATTTTGAGCTTTTTCAAGATCATGATCCATAAACAGAATTGTATCGTCGGCATATTGAAGTATAGATAGACCACCATCAACCAGATGTGGAATCACTCCTTCAATCTGGCCATCAGCCTTGGCCCGCTCTATGAGTATAGCCAGCATATCCGCTACAATGTTAAACAACATCGGTGATAACGGATCCCCTTGGTGTAACCCTTTTCGTGTTTGGAAATAGTGGCCGGTGTCATCATTAACCCGGATTGCAACACTACCTCCATACACAAAATCATTTATTAGAGCGCGCCACTCTGGAGAAAAACCTTTCATCCTGAGTGTCTGCTGTAGGAAAGACCACTTAACTTTATCATACGCCTTTTCAAAATCTAGTTTTAGAATAACCCCATGTAATTTCTTAGAATGCATCTCATGTACCGTCTCATGCAAGACCGCCACTCCATCAAGGATGTTCCTTCCTTGCATAAAGGCTGTCTGTGATGGCTGGACAACATGATCCGCAACCGTATTAAGTCTAATGGTGGCCACTTTCGTGAAAATCTTGAAACTTACATTTAAGAGGCAAATAGGTCTATATTGTTGAATCCTTTCTGCCTCATTAACTTTCGGTAACAAGATTACTTCACCAAAATTTAGACGAAATAATTCTAGTTGTCCAATATGTAGGTCACCGAACAAATCTAGAAGGTCCGATTTAATCGTATCCCAGAAAGTTTGATAAAACTCCGCTGGAAAACCATCAGGACCCGGTGCTTTGTTGCATTCCATTTGGAAAATTGCCTTCTGAACCTCTTCCTCAGTATAAGGTGCGGTTAGTAGACCATTTTCTTCCATAGATACTTGGGGTATATCGTCCGTTAAGTCCTCATTAAGAGAGAAGGTGCTTTCTTCTGGAGGACCAAACAGACCTTTATAATAATTAGTAATGTAAGATTTGAGTTGCTCATGGCCTTCAATCAACCCTTCATCTTGAATAAGAGAATGAATACGTTTTTTCCGATGTCTCCCATTGGCTAAGCCATGGAAATATCGCGTATTTGAATCTCCTTCCAATATGAATTGAGCTTTGGAACGTTGATACCATTTGAGTTCCTCCTCGCGAAGAAGACTCGCCATCTGCGCATTTGATTGATTTTTAAGTTCAATCTCCTGCGTAGACAACGGTCTAACCTCCGCAACAGCCTCAAGCTCATCAATTACATTTGATAAGCGAGCCTTCTCTTTTTTAAGGATACCGGCCGTATGGGTAGCCCAACCGAGAGAGATGTTTGCGCATTGTCCGCATCTTATTATTCCATCTCAAAATTGGAGTGCTGCCCCCGACCGGTCTCTCCCAAACCTTCTTAACCATATCATGAAATCCCTCTCGATGTAGCCAGCCAAGTTCAAATTTGAACGGCCGTTTACAAACAGGACGGGGATTCCCAGTAGTTAGGAGGATGGGAGCATGGTCAGACAGTTTTTCAATACGTTCTAGTGCACGGACTGACACCATAGGGTATTTATTTTCCCATTCGGTATCCATCAACACGCGATCTAGTTTCTCGTATGTGGGTTCAGGTAAGCTGTTGGCCCAAGTAAACTGTCGACCGGACATAAACACCTCTCTTAAATCAAGGCTATCAATGACAGCATTGAACAAGAAAGGCCAATGTCCATCGAAACGGCCTTTACTTTTCTCGTGAGGAAATCTTAACAAATTAAAATCGCCTCCGATTAAAATCGGATAAGGATTATCTTTTGTAAGATTTACCAACTCACGTAAAAAGTCAGCCTTAAAAGCATCCTGGGCGGCACCATACACAGCAACCAGACTCCACGTGAAACCGTCTGCTTTATTCTGAATGTCGAGCTTAATGTGATACTCTCCATCAAAACTAGCTAAGACAGTCATGGTGTCTATACGGACGCCAAGTAAAATGGCACCGGACCTACCACGAGGCGGGCGAGAAAACCACCGAAAGTTAATCCCGCCGACGGTCGGTCGAGAAAACTTTGTGTGAAATTTCGCCTACCCGTCTCCGATATAGCAATGAAATCTAAATCATAATCTCTACAACCATCAGCAATGTGGGAATGTTTAGCCAAGTCACCAAGACCTCTGCTATTCCGAAACATGCCATTCATCGAGAAACTATTTTAGATTTAGTATTCTTCCTATATCTACGAGATTTCTTTCCAGCCGACGATCGAGAACCACGTTCAGAAGCTTGTAGATCAGAACTAAGCTCCACGTGTTCTAAATCGACTTCTGAAATATTACCAATAATAGCCGAGAGAAGCTGACCATCTAGGATGTCATCCTCTTCCTCATCGTCTACTACTGTTGTTTCATGCCCAGTGGAAACATTCGGAACAACCGTTAGACGGTCAAGCTCCGTCTGTCTCAACACATTGGCCAAAACTGAAATCTCATCAGACCTGCTACCCATATTAACTCCTATGCTACTCAAATTTGAAGAAATACGAGTATCTGAAAACGAATTAAACGACTTGGATGGTTGCTTATTACCAGCCGTGTCGAGGTTCTTCTCAGCCTTACGCCGCATGGCTCTCTGCATGGCGTCCTCATCCGTCGGCCCCGCCCCATCCACCGCAAGAGCGTACCTCCCACTCCGCCTCACCATCGGATGAACAACAGGAGGAGGGACCGTGGGTGGCGGCTGCTGCAGGGTGGATACCGGCGATGGAGAAGTCGAGGGCGGTGGAGACCAAGCCGGTGAGGGAGAAGAGGTCGTCAATACAGGGGTAGAAGGTGATGTAGCCCCCTGTATCACAGCAGCCCCAGGCGAGTCCCCCTTCGCGGGGGAAGAGGGTGTCGAAGAAGAAGCGCCCTTCGTCCCATCAGCCTGCCCCTCAGCCGGCCGGTGCATCGGCCCCAATGCCAGCAGGCCCGTGGTCGGCTGCGGCGACGCCCGGGGTCACCGCGGCCGGCTGCTGCATGTTGACGATAGGGACGCAGCGAGGCGCCTTCTGCACAGCCATCACGGCCCGACCGAACCAGACCCATCGACTTTGCGGCCCACTAGATGAGACCTCCAGTGCCGCATCCGCCGGTTTGAATCGCGGCTCGAGACCCGCCGCGATCAACGGCCGCACCGCCGGCTCCTCGGCCGCCACCGAAGGCGAAGCTGCCGACGTCGCCTCCACCACCACGCAAGGGTGAGCGGCGGCGGTGAAGATGACTCTGGAACGATACGGGACCTGGTCGATCTCCCGTGATCGAATGCTGTTGTCGATAGGGACGCAGCGAGGCGCCTTCTGCACAGCCATCACGGCCCGACCGAACCAGGCCCAGCGACTTTGCGGCCCACTAGAGGAGGCCTCCAGTGCCGCATCCGCCGGTTTGAATCGCGGCTCGAGACCCGCCGCGATCAACGGCCGCACCGCCGGCTCCTCGGCCGTCACCGAAGGCGAAGCTGCCGGCGTCGCCTCCACCACCACGCGACTCAGCGTCGGAGACGCCCCAAGCACCACGGAGGTAGCAGACCCCAACGAAGGATCCACCGGCGCGATCACTGCCGGCCGACGTGCCGTGGCTGCAGCGAGGAAGTCCCCAAAGACGAGGCGCCGGCGTGACTCGACGACGCGGAAGCGGACCTCTCCAGGGCTTCATCCGCGGCATCCGGGAAAGCCGTAGGCCTACCGGCGACGAGGACGCCGCCCTCATCACGGACCTCTTGACCTTCTCCCTCGGCGGCGGCGACGCGGACCTTGCCCGCTCCGACAACCTGCACGACGAAAACGTACCTCCGGCGACGCAGACCTTGACCATTCCCTGGACTCAGACGTCGGGAATCCGATCTTTGTCCAGAAGTCTTCTCTCACCTCCTCTAGGGACAATTCCGGCAACCGCCCGATCTGCTGCACTGCTGGTTCAAACCCAAGCACCGACCACGCCGCCTCCTCCGCCGTCTCCCTCGTCTTCTCATCAGAATCCTCGTCCTCCGCTAAGCAGCGAGAATCTGGATCCAACGGTTGGCCGCGCCGGCGAGGGAGGAGCCGATGCGCCGGCGGCACGCGCAGGATCCGACCGAGCCGCCCCATCACGCGCAGGCCCCATCACGCGCCACGGAACTCCAGTTCTTCGATCCGATCGAAATGCGGGCGATGGGACGGATACGTTGCCTCCGCCTCGCGATCTGGACGTGCAGGGCCGGCGGGATTGGGTAGACCTTCACAGGGACGCCGGATGGACAGGAGCAGGAGCGAGGCGTCGTGAACCTCCGGAGTACGGCGGGAGCCGGCGGCCGGATGAGCGGGATCCGGCGGAGATATACTCTTATGGTCTAATTGGATTCTAGTTTATACTCCTTCCATTCACATAATCCAGATATTTCATGATATGTCAAACAATATTGATTTTGTATTTTGAGTGTAAATATTTTTATAAAACAATTCGATCAAATTTCAATGGGTTGATTTTTAAAAAATAATAGAAACTTTAGATAGAAAGAAGGTAGTACCTTCTAAGTGGGCACATTATTAGACTCAGAATTAGTCAATTCAGGTGATGTCATCGAATTTTATTTACAGCTCATGAATAAGACGAATCACAAAGCAATTTAACTGTCTAGGTTATCTTTTTTTGGTTGCAATCCATGTTGCAAATATTAAAATCTCAGTTACAACCTCGTGTGTTAGTGTGTTGCAACTCAGATAGCACGAATCATGATGCAATCCAACAATTAGAAAGGTATAGAGAGTACATGTACTCCGTCCCTTCCGAAAAGTATGCAGATACATCTGAATTTAGATAAATCTGTAAAAAAAAATTAGACTAGGGAGTATCATTTATAATTGATGCACAATCCCTACAAAAACCCACGTTCCGATGAAGTGCCTGAATATACAAGGCAAAATTATTGAATTGGCCACATTTTTCCATTGTGTTTTCCATCTCGAATTTAGGGTTTTGTCTCTGGTGCTGTCTCACCGTGTTGGCTGGCCCGTGCAAAGACAAAAGAAAATGGAAGAGAAACAATACTGGCAAAGATCGTAAAATTAAGTATCGTAAATTTCATTCAAATTACATGATACAAATAGGACAACAGTGGTTTGGTACATACTTTGGTCATCGATTTTGGTGACAACGACAGCAAAACATTTTACCAAAATTAAGTTCCAAAACGAACTATACAAAACAAGAAAAAGGAACGACGGTTTACTTCCATTGCTCGTATAGCTGAATGGTTGAAACCCTCTGCTCAGGGGACAGGTCGTCGAGATCCTTCTCCCGCCAGTTAAGTTCAATTAAGTTCCAAACAAACTTTACAAAAACAAAAACAGAAAAGAACGGAACCATGGCTACATCCATACCACAGTTCCACGTATACTTCAGACCCTATGCTACGGGGACAGCTCGTCGAGATCCTTCTCCGGCCAGCGTCCGTCGTCGTCCGTACGGGAATCACTGCGGCGGACGGCAACCATCAAGTACAACGCTAGGACCATGGCGAGGCCGGCGAACACCCACAGGAAGATCTTGAGGGCCAGGACCGACGCCGCCTTCACGACTAGTATCGCGGCCATGCTGCTCCAATGAAGCGAGATTGCCCACGCGGCGAGCCTGAACCGCTGCCGCTCGCGCGCCGCTGCCGCCGGGTCGCCGCCATGGTCTCGCCGGTCGAGCTGGAGCATCCGTAGGCAGAAGCACCAAACCGCGAGGTAGAAGGTGCTGAGCACGAACACGAGGTCGTAGCCCTGGCACAGCCCCCACCCGAAGGCTATGGCGAGGAGGATGAGAATCGTTGGGAACGCCCAGCGGGCCAATCCTCCATGCGCCGGGCCCTGGCCCTCGCTCAGGTGCGCTGCCTTCGTGGGTGGTTGCGGCGGGTCTTTCTCGCCGGGGAAGGAGGTCGCTGCCGGCTCCATGCACGCCTCTGGATGCCGGGCGAGGTCTTCGTGAGCTTGAGGTGCAGCAGCTGGCGGCCGGCGTAAGCAGGGGGCGTACGTGGACGGATTGAGCTATAGTGGTCGGTGTGCTGCGAGTCCGTTTGTTTGCAGTGAGCAGGGGCCGCTCTTACTGGTTATAGGACAGCAAACAGCGCACAGAAGCAGCTGGGAAGCGACTCTGTCCACCATTGGAGGCAAAACAGCAAGCGCATCTAATAAGAAAAAGAAAAAGAAAAAGAAAAAGAAAAGCTTTCCCCTCTCGCCAGATGTGGTTAAGAGCATCCTCCAGCCCTTGGGCTCCTCGGGCCGTAATCCGGCGCTAAATAGCGCCAGGTTAGACGAAAGTTTGGCCTGGGGAGCACCTGTAGTCGTCTCCCCGATAGACACCCGGGGACGTTTTTTTAGAGGAAAACGTCCCTGGATATCAAATTTCCGGCATAATTTGGCGATTTGATCAGTGTTGCTAATATTTGGCTTATTTTTACAAATAAACGTTACAGTTCAATAAAATAAAATAAGTTTTCAAACAAAGCAACGGGAGGGGAGGAGGGATTTGCGTCGGCAAAGTGGTGGGGTTCGTCTATTCTCTCGTCGATAGAGCGGGCCTGTCCCCGCTTTTCTCTCGTTCGGAGTCCCCGAGCACACCAGGGGGGATGGCATGGGCTCTCCGGACGGATGAAAGGCCTAATCCGGATGAAAATGAGGAGCCGGGGGCGCGACTGAGCTGTTTTCGTCCATCCGGATGAAAAAAAAAAGCGTCCTGGGGGCCTCGTCGGGGAGACGGCTGAAGATGCTCTAAGCTTCTGACTTTGCACATCTGACCAAGTGGATGAATTGACAGAACAACTGCCGTTTCTCCAAAAAAAAAAAGTGGTAGTTGACAAATTCTGCAAATGCCCATGGGAGAAGATTCGTTCTTGACATGAGAAATACAGTGTGGGTAACTCCGGACCTCGAAATTGCAGGCGAGTCAAGTTGTTGTTAATTATACCCACCTGCTGCGCATTACCTCGTGAAGCTTTTAGGGTGTGGAGTGTGGACCGTGGCCTTTCCTTGGGCTAAACCGACTACCCACTATGAGCCTTGACAAGTCTTCCATCACAAGCATTAAAAAGAAAAACGGATGTTTCCTGCGAACCATCTGTTGTAGGAGCGAGAAGACAAAGACAACAATCAACGAAAGACTCAAGGTGTATTCTTATCCCGCGGCCCTTCTTCGTCTTGCGCTGGGTCCCTCGACGTACCATCGTGACGAGGAGGAATTACCACAGCGTGCATCAGCACGCGTGGCCCACATGGTTGGCGCAAGTAACTAACCACAACACCCATGGACGCCATTGGCTTGGCACCTTCCAAACGGCGGTGTAGGCGGAGAAGGCCTATCACATCGCATTGGTTAGCCTCCACGACGTTGATCCGAAAGTCGGCTTACAAATTGGTCAGCCATGGCTGAAGGACATCAACCAACATGTGGTCGGTGACCGCGAGGCTCGGGAGGATTGGGAGGCTCGTGAATGCCTCACGATGAAGCGGGCCGACTGGGACTACATGGAGGAGCTCCGCCTCAAGCATATGGGGAGCATCGAGCGAGAAAATCGTTGATGACAACGATGACTCCATGAAAAGGGTCACTATCAAAACATAGCCGGACCTCCCGAGTCGCTCCCGCGAGCGGCCGGGAGGAAACCCTAGGCGCCGCCGCCGGGGGTCGCCCTCCTCTTCCCATCCCTCCCGCCGCCGCCGGAGGGCGTCGCCGGGCAAAGCCCGGGCGGCGTCGGCGGCGGCCGGGTCATCTCCTCTCGCCCGTGGAGCGCGGCGCGGGGCGTGCCTCTTCGTCGAGATCTGGCGGATGCGCGGGCTGAGGCTGGCCTGAGCGGCGGCGGCGGCGACGCCGGCTCGCGGCTCGGCGTCAAGGCGTGGAGGCAGGGGCGTGCGTTGAGTGGTGGTGCCTGCAGCGGCGGGGCGCGAGTTCCCTGGTCTGCAGCGGGAGCTCGGCATGGAGCGGCGGCGGCGCGCGCGGGCTGTTTCGGCAGCGTCGGCGGCTGTTCCAGGCAGACTCGGGCGGCGGGCACGACGACGGTCGGCGGGCGCGGCGGCGATGGGCGGCGGGCGCGGCTGTCTGCGGTGACGCGCGGCGGCCGTGCGAGGTCGTGGCGCTGCTGTTGGTGACGGCGGGCGGTGCGGGCCTCCCGGGCCCGATCTGGGCCGCGCGGGGCGGCGCGGCGGGCTGTGCCGCGGAGGGGCCTCTCCGGCAGCGCGGGGGACGGCCGGTGGTGCTGCCCATGTCCGGGGCAGGTGCGGCGGTTTGCCGGGGCGGCGTCCCCGGGCGGCGGCGGCGGCTGTGACCAGGAGCTCTGGCCGCGCGCGGTGGACGACCAGCGGTGCTGCCCAGCGCGGGTGGGTGTGGTGGCCGTGGTGGAGATGGGGGTTGAGGGATGGAGGCGGTCTGGCCTTGAGCACGATGCAGGATGGCGCGACATGTTCCGGGCTAACGCCTTGTCCTCGGTGGCTGGCTGGCCGGCCGGCAGCTGGCCGAGGCCGGCGATGGCGACGGCTTCGGGCGCCGCTCCCTTCTTGAAGACATCGCCGAGGTGTTGTTTGTCATCCTGTCTGGTATGCTCCAGGGTAATCCCTAGATCCGACATGATCGGTCGATGGCGGCGCCCTTGCGTCGTCTCCCTCTTGAGGGCATCGATTTGGAGCTGCTTAGGTCGGAGGGACCCGTGGAAGATGGTTGATGTTGGCGTCGTGGGCTGCGTGGCAACGATGACAATGGTGAGCGGATCGGAGTTGCGGTATCGTCACCCCTACCATGATGGTGAAGTCGGAGCTGCGAGGCGACTTGTGGCAACGATGCCACTTGTTTGGTGCGAGCGTTGGTGCAAGGCGTGCAACTTTCTCCTATGAAGGTCACGGTTGGAGTCGGAGCTGCCTCCTCCTCGACGTGCTTGGGGGGGTCGATTGTTTGGCATAGGCCCACTTGGGCTCCGATGTCATTTGCGGCGAAGGTCTCGGTGGTGGTTGTCTAAGGCGAAGTCGGAATCGCTGGCTCGTGGAGGAGTGACGACGATGACGCTCGATGGCATCCTCAACGATGGCTTTCTTCTCGATGGCGTGTGTGCTTTGTGTGGGTAGCCAGGTTGGCCGAGGTGCTCAGTGTGCGTTGTTGGTTTTCGCCCGATTTTCTCCTAAAAATCGGGCACTTTCTTCTTTATCAATGAATTAAGGCAAATCTTTTGCCTTTTCTTCAAAAAAAAAAAAGGGTCACTATCGAGAGTTTCTCGAGCAACGAGGATGAGTTGTAGACAAGATTTAGGTTAATTTAGTAGTATTATTAAGTTTATTACGTACTAGTTTGAATCAAATTGGGATGAATTCGTGTAAAATTGCGATTCATATCGGTGTTACTCCGATAAATTTAGGAATTCGATTAAAATGGCTAAACTTTAGAGGAGAAAATATACTGCTCTAAATGATACTTGGCCGGTTACTCCTCTAAAATTGGAGGAATCGGTTAAGCTGTGTGTTCCGGTGTCCCCCACCCACAAGGAGATCTAGATGGAGGTGCAATAAAATTAGCATACGAAGAGGTATCAGTTAAAGATGTTCTTAGTCTGATGGAGTACCAAGTCCAGAAACCATCATCGGATGTCTTAAAAAGATGTGCCTGGATATACGAGGCAAACCTATTTATTTGGTCACAACTTCTTACTATGTGCAATGTGCAGGTTTTCTTATCTTGAGTTCATGGTTTCGCGACTGGTGCCCAGTTACCGTATCGGGAATTCAGGATTCGGGAGGCCGTCCAAAGAGGCATCAAAATGGAACGGAAAACAGCTGTGGCAATCAAATAAAAAGTGTGGTAAATACAATTGTAAGTTGAACTATACAGGAAGGAATGGATCAACGATATTTGGTCATCGATTTTGGTGACAACGGCAAGTCGCCAACTAAGAAAAGGGAAAGCGATGGTTTACTTCCATAGCTCCATTCCACGTATAGGTATAGCTCAAACCCTCTGCTCCGGGGAGAGCTCGTGGAGATCCTTCTCCGGCCAGCGCCCGTCGTCGTCCGTTCCGTAATCGCCGCGGCGGGCTTCAAACGACAAGTAAACCGCCAGGACGATGGCGAGGCCGGCGAGCACCCACAGGGCGACCCTCAGAGCGAGGCCCGGCACCGCGCTCGCGACGTGCACCGCGACCATGCTGCCCAGCGCCAGCGAGGCCGACAACGTGGCGAGCCCGACCTTCCGCCACTCTCTCGCCGCCGCCGCTGGGTCGCCGCTGGGGTCGCGCCGCAGGAGCTCGAGCTTCCAGAGGCAGAAGCACAGCACTGCGAGCAGGTAGGCGGTGGGGCCCGGGAGCACTCCGACGTCGTAGCCCGCGCTGCGCAGCCCCCACGCGAAGGCGAAGACGAGAAGGACGCAGAGAACCTGCGGGAACGCCCAGCGGGCCCATCCTTCCAGCGCCGGGCCATGGCCTTGGCCCAGGTGCGCCGTCTTCGTCGGCGGCGGTGGGTCTCGCGCGACGAGGAAGGAGGTCGTCGCAGGCTCCATGTGCGCCGCTGCCTTCGTGAGCTTCAGTTGCAGTAGCTGCCGGCCGTCGTACGTCGGCTGATCGAGCTGAAAGTGTCGGCGCTGCGCGGGCGTTTGTTTGTTGCGATCATGGTTGCCGGTCGTGGTTATATAGGACAGACACCGAGCTGAGCTGAGCGGCGCAGAGAAGCATCTTGGACAGCGACTATGTCCGCGATTGGGGCCAAATCAGCAAGCGCGTTCGACGTAGAAAAAAAATACTCGACAGATATGGTAAGCTTCTGACTCCTCAACTCTGACCAAGTGGTAGTTGACAAATTCAGTCGTCACGTCTTTGCCCTCAGTGCTAGTTCGTTTCTTCATATCATAAAGAAGGAACAACAAACTATCCTCTCTAATCATATATCTCTCTCCCTCTTCTTTTTGTGTGAGGACAAAGAAAATTCGCTGACATGAAATTCTTGGAGATGCAAACATCTACGGTTATTTTACTTGTGTCATTGGCACGATTTAGTCCTCATACTTGCCAATTGCACAATCATTCGCCTGAACCTGGCATTTTGACTCGATTTGGTCCGAATCAGCTTAGTAGTTGAAATTTCGGTGACGTGCAAGACACGTGGACATGGTCCACCTGCGCAGTAATTTTGTAGATTGCCACTAAGCCAGCGCCCCGGCTGATTCAGCTTATATGTACCTTCAACTGAAACGCAGCACAGAAACTGGCCACAATTGAGTTATCTATTTATAATTGTAGTGTTTCTCCTATATAAATAATTTTAGGGCATTTTCACAATGATAATATGTAGAAAATGTAGCATTCCATGTTTATAAAACTCTTATTGCAGTAATAGAAGCTAAGACCTTAAGCCAATCTCTGAGAGGAATAGGCTAGCCTTCTCTGTAGGTTGACGGACCCTGCCTCAAAACCGTCAAAGTGGATCCTTGAAATCGACCTTTTCTTCCTCTTAATACAATGACGCGCAGATTTCCTGCGGGTTCTCGAAAAAAAGACCTTAAGCCAATTAGCTAAATGGATGTCCCATAGGCCCAGATCTTGAAATGGATGAGTTTAAATTAAAATCAAAATGATTCAACAAAAAGCAGGAAAAACAAGAATCCCCTGTCCAAGGAGGCCCAGATCTTGGAACAAACGGATTCAGCAAACTCATCCATTTCACAAACAAACATGAGGTTAGCCTTGTGGCTTACACGATTGCTGTTAAGTGCTCCAGCTGGATCATCCGTACTAGACGCTGATGCAGAGGCCATTGTTGGGGGTGGTGGTGGGGGAAGGGAGATAATGGCTAAACATATGATATTTTAGTCAAAATTTGCCAAATATAAAGGGATTTTAGAAACAAAAAAAAGTTGTTGGGCTGGGGTCGGTGCCCCCCTCCCCCGAGTTGCACATAGCTCTGCCTCTTTGTAGAGGAATCTTATTTTGTACTCCAACCTGGCTACCTACCTCTAAATGACGAGGTGAGTACAAACTTCTTCATCTTAGTTTGTCTTGCTTGTTGTGGTGGGCAACAATGCTCATGTTCTTGTAGGCGCTGGTGCGCGTGGGGTTGGGGGCATGGGGGGCTGGAAAACTCTTAGTGCGGTAATAGAAGCTAAGACCTTAAGCCAATTAGCTAAATGGATGTCTCATAGGCCCAGATCTTGAAATGGATGAGTCTGAATTAAAACCAAAGCTGATGCCACAAAAAGTAGAAAAAACAAGAATCTGCTGCGTATCAAAGGAGGTGGGGCCGATTCGAATACTACATCATTATCAATGTTGGGTAAAAACATCCTTGACCACCCGCTCTAAACACGTACACACAACCGTAAACAATTTGTTCCGGTCGCCGTAGAATAGAGGACATGAACGGAACCTCTATGTCCAATGGTAGATAGCCCACAAAACCAATTAATTTTTGCATCAAACAACATGTTATTTCTAAGTAATCGTATAGACCAAATAGGAAGCGAAATGTATGAAAAATAAGCGAAAATAGTAGTATGAAATTCGTGTAGATACAGTGTGTGAAACATCAGGTGGTAATCGATTTCCAACGTGTACAGGTCAAACCCTGTGCTCGTGCCGGTGACACCTCGTGGTCGTGGAGAACCTCCTCCGGCTCCGGCCGGCGTCCGTCGTCGTCGTCGTCCACACGTGCATCGCTGCGGCAGGCAGCACCCAAGAAGTAGAGCCCGAGGCCCATGACGAGGAGGTCGAGCACCCACATGCCGAAGGGTGGCGCCAGGCTCGGCACCGCGTTCAGGACGAGCAACCACATCCACCAGCCCAGATACAGCGAGATCGCCCACGGGACAAGCCTGGCCCGTCGCAGCTCGGTCGCGGCCGCCGGGTCGTCGTCGCCCACACGGGCAACATCACTGCGGCGGGCGGCAACCGCGAAGTAGAGCCCGAGGCATATGGCGAGGACGGCAAGCACCCACATGCCGAACTTCGGCTGGAGGCTCGGCACCGCGCTGGGGACGGAGAGCGCCATGGGGAAGCTCAGGAACAGAGAGACCGCAGCTCGGTGGCGGCCGCCGGGTCGGCGTCGCCCCGCAGGAGCTCGTGCCTCCTCAGGCACAGGTAGAGCATCCCGACGCCGTAGTAGGTGGTGCCGTAGTCGCCGACCACGCGCACGAGGTCGTGCGCGTCGTGGCGCGCGCGGTACAGCCCCCACACGAGGCCGCCGGTGACGAGCGACAGGATCGCCCAGAGCGCCCATCGATGGCCCAGCTGTGCCGTCTTTGGTGGCGCAGGTTCTCGCAGGACGAGGAAGGGGGTCGCGGCGGGCTCCATGCGCGCCACTGGACGCCGGGCAAGGTGCTCGGCGTGAGCTTACGGTGTAGCTTTTTTTACGATCTACAACATTTGCTTACGGTGTAGCTCACCTGCTGCTTTCCGGCGTAGGGGAACTGACTGCACTGCGGCGGTGGTGATGCTTGGTTGCGACTTGCGAGCAGCGGCTGCTCTTTATGGCCAGGACACAATTTAGCATAGAGAAAATGCTGGGCAGTGGTTCTGTACACAATTTGTTCTTTTTTTCTGTTTGTTTTAGATGACTCTGTCCATAATTTGGAGCAAATATATCGGCAAGCGCGTCTGAATGCTTCGCCCCGACTCCTCAGATATGGTCATGCGCTCATGGCAAGTGGTAGCTACAACAAGTTTAGAACTATTCAATTTGTTACTCTATTCTTTTTTTGGAGCAACTAATTCTTATTCGATTGAAAATTAACTTAATTATTGGTAAGGTAATATCATTAGATCTCAGTTGTAACCATGTTGCAATTCATGAATGAATGAATCACGAAAAGTAAACCGCCAGGACGATGGCGAGGCCGGCGAGCACCCACAGGGCGACCCTCAGAGCGAGGCCCGGCGCCGCGCTCGCGACGTGCACCGCGACCATGCTGCCCAGCCCCAGCGAGGCTGACCACGCGACGAGCCCGACCTTCCGCCACTCTCGCGCCGCCGCCGCTGGGTCGCCACCGGGGTCGCGCCGCAGGACCTCGAGCTTCCAGAGGCAGAAGCACAGCACTGCGAGCAGGTAGGCGGTGGGGCCCGGGAGGAGGTCGTATATTAATCTATTAGGATTTAAAAAGTTCCCTAGTCACTATAAGTATTTATGGTAAATAGAATATCTAGTGTGAGGGAAACATTTTAATCATCTTTAATTTGTGTGCTAAAAATTAATGTCACCATAAAAGTCATGCCCAGAGTGGTAATTAGATATTTGTTTATAATTAAATTTCTATTGGAAGCTATACATTTTTATTTGTCTATAGTTACATTTCTATTAGGGTGCGCTTGTTAAAACTCAAGTTATACTTAGTTATTTTAAATCTATTTAGTGGTGAAGAAGGGGTGCCTCCTTCGGCGTCGGGAGGAGAACGGGTGAATGTGGTTGTGGTTGTGGGGGGGGGGGGGGGGCTTAAAGTTCGGATGGACCGTTTAAGGCGGTAATTTGCATAGGGCGGTGTGGCAACGTGGCGCCGGAGCACCTACTGGGCACAACGGGTGGCGGCTAGGCCGGTTCCGGTGGCAGGGGAGTGGAGGTTGGTGGGGATGCCGGTGCCGCTTGTTTCTCTCCGGTGGTGGCGCTTCTCTCCCTCTGGTCTCATCTTCTTATCTTGGGGTTCGATCCGTTGCACCAAAGGGTGCGTGGGGGTAGCTAGACTATTCAAAATAACAAATGTGTGAATCTAAGCATAGTGAATAGTGCACATTTCAAAACTAAAAAAATTGTCAGATTTTAACATTTTTGTGTAACCTAGAATATAAAGAATTTCATGCTAAGAAGTTGCACTCTTATAGCATACATCATTCTTTTCATTTTTTTGAAACTTGTAATTATGTTTTTCAAAATTTTGAAAATAAAGGCCTACCGTGTAGCTTGGCCTCCACTTGTCATATTCATCCATCATAGGCTATAGCCTTTGTAGCCACGTGACTTTTGTAGTCATATCTTCTCTTTGTCATGCAATGTGCTGGATACCAGTGTGACATCATCGAGATTATGTTCATATTTAAAATTTCTAAACTTTAGCTCTTGAAATGCTAATTCAGTTAGTGTCCTCTTTTCACCTTGGCTTAGTCCTAAAATTAGATCTCATCTTGACATGTTTCTCGATAATTGTCAAATTGTTATTACTTACTCGCTTCATTCTAAAACAATTGAAGTTCTTAGTTTGTCCTACACAAGTAAGGATATGCTTAGCGGGGACGGATATTAAGTGGAGCACCACAATCATGTAACACCACTTATAATAATAGTTGTATTGCAAAAAATGGAAAACCACCATAAGTACCTACATTTAGTGTTACCAAATTAGTAGCACATCGCCAACAATATATGGGACCCAGCAGCCCGTCCTTTGGGAAATTAATAGTGGTGCGGCACTCTGTGCAACGCCACCAGTACTTAGTTGGTGGTGGCGTGATATTAAAAACTACCACTAGTACGTCCTTTACGATGGCGTTCCACACTGCGACTAACGAGACCAATGTTTTGTGGGTACCACATGCGGGGAGGGGGGTATCAAAAAATGGTCCACTGGCAGGTGCCTTATCTCTCCCAAAAGGAGATAGATCCCGTGAGGCGCACTTGCGCATACCTCGTCGATATCGTTGCCGCTGCCGCATATCCTCGGCGCTGCCGGATCTCCGATCGTATCTCCTCGGTGCCGCCGCATCTGCCGGCTCATAGCGTCAACATGGAAATGGAGGTGTGCGAGGGCGAGACCCTTCAACCGGCCGCACGAACTCTGCTGCCCGCCGAGTGCATCAGGGTGGGTATGTCCTCACATTTTCCATTTACCAACAAGGTATTTATTTTTTCCATTTTGTCTATTCATGGATAGGATTACATATGTGATCTTATTTGAACCTTGGAAGATCCAATCGCAGAGATGGAGCAAAAGAAGAGGCCGCATGTATACAAAGGAATAAGGTGAGAAATTGAAGGCTCAAATCGGTGGAGTTCAACCGACGGAATATGGTGAAAAGAGATCCATGAGAGGTTTAACAAGAACAAAAAAAAAGTGGGGAAGAAAGGACACAATCGTCTCTCACACATAGATGACACATAACTAATGAATGTATCAACAAAACAAGATACTGTAAACTAGATTTATTTGTATGAATGCTATGAATCACTATTGTGCACGCATTATGTTTGTACGAAGCTATGAATCGCTATTGTGCATGCAATCTTTTTGTATCAACTAGGACCTATTTTTTTAAAAATAATTTCGAAAACTAAGTTTGTGGCATGCTGCAATAGTCGAACGCCGCCGGTGCATAATGCCATAATCTACTAGCAGTGGCACCATGTTAGTGGCATCAGTATATATTGGGCTATTCTGTACCAGTGTTAAGTCAAACTATTTTAAGTTTCATCAAGTATGTAAAAAAAAACATCAATAACTACCACGCTAATTTTTCTCTATTCATTGTAGCAGTTTTTGCAATACATAGTGCAAGCCAAGGTTGGGTAGCTGGTCTAAATGGCTGGCAATATTCCAAGGAGCTGGAACATAAAACTGGAACAAGAAGGAACCTGAAGAAGTACTACATCAGGTCGGGACAGGGATTCAGTGACATTTAAATCAGGTCGGGACATCCAGTTTGCGACACAAAGTGTGAAGGAGATCGTCATGTTGAGACTATGATAGAGCGGGAGTCCAAGTCAAAACGAACCTAGTGCACACCTAATTCAGTAGGCTTCTTCTCCATCACGGCTGACGCTTTTCTCAAAGCAGCATCACGGATGACGCACGATGCTTTCCCTCCAATGCGCCAACCACGAGTACTACATATATAGTTCCTCCTGGCGGGAGATTCATTTCACAGCCACCCAACGGAAGATAACCTCATTTCACAGCCACCCAACGGAAGATAACCTGAAACGATCTCAGCCTTCACGGTACTCAAACACATCGTGATCTTGCTCCTTGCACCATGGCCGGCGGAGACGACCTGAAGCTGCTCGGCACATGGGCAAGCCCGTTCGCCATCAGGGTGAAGCTCGCGCTCGCCCTCAAAGGCCTGAGCTACGAGTACACCGAGGAGGATCTCGCCAGCAAGAGCGAGCTTCTTCTTAGCTCCAACCCGGTGCACAAGAAGATACCGGTGCTCATCCACAACGGCGTGCCGGTCTGCGAGTCCAACGTCATCGTGGAGTACGTCGACGAGGCGTTCGCCGGCCCGTCCATCCTCTCCGCCGATCCGTACAAACGAGCCATAGCTCGCTTCTGGGCCGCGTACGTCGACGACAAGGTATACCTTCTGTCTCTATATTTGACGCAAGGTGCTAAACAGCGTCATTTCTGATCACCATGATGTGCGGGTGCGCAGCTTTTGGCGTCGTGGGCCACGATCTTGTTCAGGGGGAAGACGGAGGAGGAGAAATCCGAGGGGAAGAAGGCGCTGCTGGCGGCATTGGACACACTGGAGGGGGCCCTGGCGAAGTGCTCCGATGGGAAGGGGTTCTTCGGCGGGGACAGCGTCGGGCTCGTCGACATGGTGCTGGGGAGCCAGCTCTCGTGGCTGAAGGCGACGGAGGTGATCACCGGAGAGGAATTCTTTTGCGGCGACAAGACCCCACTCCTTGCCGCGTGGATGGCGCGCTTTAGCGAGCTCGACGCTGCGAAGGCGGCCTTGCCGGACGTGGATAAGGTGGTTGAGTTTGCCAAGATGAGGCAGGCGCGGATGGCTGCCACTGCAGCTGCTGCGTCAAACAACTAATCAAGCCGGCTCGGCTAGGACACGTCATATGTGACAAAAGAAAGCCCCATTGTTGCTGAATAAAGTAGTAGTCACAATATGTGTCAGGTTGATTTCATAATCTGCATTTTTTTTCGATAAAGGATGCTTTATTACTTTAATAAGCAATTACATCCAGCCTCTGCATAACCAGGATGCACACAGCCGTTTTGTTGTCTCAAGTCCAAAAGGATAAATAATAAAAACTAGGCGAAATACATATCGGAACGATGAATCATATAACGCCTAAAGTGTAGGTGGGGCATCTATCCGTAGACTATGCTGCCACCCATGTAGGGAAAAAGTATCCCTAGTCGTAGCCTCCAACCGTGTACAGACCTCCGTACATAGCTGTCGGTTCTCCACTCGCTGTAGAGGTAACCATGAACGGAGAATACCTGTACATCTGTAGATGACCTGCAACAAAGAACAATTTTTGTCATTAAAGATCTTGTCATTTCTACATAGCCAAAGCGCCCGGATAATCGCTAGCGCCCCCACCCTAAGAAGCAACTTAAACGTTGAATCTATACCATGAAGCCAATTGCCAAAGACATTGGCGACACTAGTAGGAGGATACAAGGTAGACGCTACTTGGATGACAGAACCATATAGATCTCGCGAACTGGCACTCGGAAGAATAAGTGTTTGATTGTTTCGTCCTGATGACAAAAAACACACCGTGTACTTCCATGCCAATTCCGCTTAACAAGATTGTCTTTGGTGAGAATAACCCCACGACGAAGATACCATCCAAAAATTTTAATTTTTAATGGTATCTTCATCTTCCAAATCTTCTTATTGTTATCAACTGGTAAGTCAGAAAGAAGGATCGCATTGTAGAAAGATTTTACGGAAAAGGTACCATCTACATGAAGGTTCCATCTAAATTCGTCTGGTTCAGGTGATAAATGAATATCTCCGAGCCGTTGAATTAGGGTATTCCATGCCACAAGTCTTTGTCCAAGTAAAACCCGTCTGAACGTCACATTCGGAGGTGAGGTAGCCATTACAATAGCAATGGTATCCCCTTGGCGACGAGCAATCCTATACAGAGCAGGATACTTGTTCACTTAAGGGTGCATTGTCTAGCCAAGCATCTTCCCAGAACCGTATCTGTGCTCCATTCCTGATTGAGAAAGTACCATGGCGAAAGAATACATTTTTTGTCGCCATAAGACCAGCCCAGAAGTGAGAATCCCCAGGTTTCCAAACCACTTGGGATAATGTTTTCGAACCGATATACTTTCTCCGAAGAATAGTTTGCCAAGTCCCATCCTCAGTAAGTAGCTTAAACAGCCATTTACCCAGAAGAGCTGAATTCTTGACCTCCGGGTCATGAACTCCAAGCCCTCCTTGATCTTTGGGACTACAAACTATACTCCACTTAACCAGTCGATATTTCTTTTTCTCGCTGTCCCCTTGCCAAAAGAATCTGGATCGATAGTAATCGAGTTTATGCAGAATTCCTTTCGATAGGATGAAGAATGATAACATATACAGTACCATATTTGTGAGTACCGAATTAATGAGTACCAATCTTCCTCCCAGGGACAACAATTTACCTTTCCAACTACTAAGGCGTTTTTGTAATCTTTCTTCCACTAATTTCCATTCCGCTATTGTAAGTCTCCGATAATGAATCGGAATACCCAAATAACGAATAGGAAATTGGCCTTGCCCACAACCAAACAACTCTGTATACAGAGCCGTATCGTTTTGGGCATCACCGAAACAGAACAATTCGCTTTTATGGAAATTGATTTTCAATCCCGACAAGCTGCTCAAAAGCCGCCAAAATTAATTTCAGATTTTGAGCTTTTTCAAGATCATGATCCATAAACAGAATTGTATCGTCGGCATATTGAAGTATAGATAGACCACCATCAACCGGATGTGGAATCACTCCTTCAATCTGGCCATCAGCCTTGGCCCGCTCTATGAGTATAGCCAGCATATCCGCTACAATGTTAAACAACATCGGTGATAACGGATCCCCTTGGTGTAACCCTTTTCGTGTTTGGAAATAGTGGCCGGTGTCATCATTAACCCGGATTGCAACACTACCTCCATACACAAAATCATTTATTAGAGCGCGCCACTGCGGAGAAAAACCTTTCATCCTGAGTGTCTGCTGTAGGAAAGACCACTTAACTTTATCATACGCCTTTTCAAAATCTAGTTTTAGAATAACCCCATGTAATTTCTTAGAATGCATCTCATGTACCGTCTCATGCAAGACCGCCACTCCATCAAGGATGTTCCTTCCTTGCATAAAGGCTGTCTGTGATGGCTGGACAACATGATCCGCAACCGTATTAAGTCTAATGGTGGCCACTTTCGTGAAAATCTTGAAACTTACA
Organism: Lolium rigidum; assembly: GCF_022539505.1. NCBI lineage: Eukaryota > Viridiplantae > Streptophyta > Magnoliopsida > Poales > Poaceae > Lolium > Lolium rigidum. Next base: position 335,513,602 of record NC_061513.1, on the reverse strand, counting down.
TTTAAGAGGCAAATAGGTCTATATTGTTGAATCCTTTCTGCCTCATTAACTTTCGGTAACAAGATTACTTCACCAAAATTTAGACGAAATAATTCTAGTTGTCCAATATGTAGGTCACTGAACAAATCTAGAAGGTCCGATTTAATCGTATCCCAGAAAGTTTGATAAAACTCCGCTGGAAAACCATCAGGACCCGGTGCTTTGTTGCATTCCATTTGGAAAATTGCCTTCTGAACCTCTTCCTCGGTATAAGGTGCGGTTAGTAGACCATTTTCTTCCATAGATACTTGGGGTATATCGTCCGTTAAGTCCTCATTAAGAGAGAAGGTGCTTTCTTCTGGAGGACCAAACAGACCTTTATAATAATTAGTAATGTAAGATTTGAGTTGCTCATGGCCTTCAATCAACCCTTCATCTTGAATAAGAGAATGAATACGTTTTTTCCGATGTCTCCCATTGGCTAAGCCATGGAAATATCGCGTATTTGAATCTCCTTCCAATATGAATTGAGCTTTGGAACGTTGATACCATTTGAGTTCCTCCTCGCGAAGAAGACTCGCCATCTGCGCATTTGATTGATTTTTAAGTTCAATCTCCTGCGTAGACAACGGTCTAACCTCCGCAACAGCCTCAAGCTCATCAATTACATTTGATAAGCGAGCCTTCTCTTTTTTAAGGATACCGGCCGTATGGGTAGCCCAACCAGAGAGATGTTTGCGCATTGTCCGCATCTTATTATTCCATCTCAAAATTGGAGTGCTGCCCCCGACCGGTCTCTCCCAAACCTTCTTAACCATATCATGAAATCCCTCTCGATGTAGCCAGCCAAGTTCAAATTTGAACGGCCGTTTACAAACAGGACGGGGATTCCCAGTAGTTAGGAGGATGGGAGCATGGTCAGACAGTTTTTCAATACGTTCTAGTGCACGGACTGACACCATAGGGTATTTATTTTCCCATTCGGTATCCATCAACACGCGATCTAGTTTCTCGTATGTGGGTTCAGGTAAGCTGTTGGCCCAAGTAAACTGTCGACCGGACATAAACACCTCTCTTAAATCAAGGCTATCAATGACAGCATTGAACAAGAAAGGCCAATGTCCATCGAAACGGCCTTTACTTTTCTCGTGAGGAAATCTTAACAAATTAAAATCGCCTCCGATTAAAATCGGATAAGGATTATCTTTTGTAAGATTTACCAACTCACGTAAAAAGTCAGCCTTAAAAGCATCCTGGGCGGCACCATACACAGCAACCAGACTCCACGTGAAACCGTCTGCTTTATTCTGAATGTCGAGCTTAATGTGATACTCTCCATCAAAACTAGCTAAGACAGTCATGGTGTCTATACGGACGCCAAGTAAAATGGCACCGGACCTACCACGAGGCGGGCGAGAAAACCACTGAAAGTTAATCCCGCCTGACAGTCGGTCGAGAAAACTTTGTGTGAAATTTCGCCTACCCGTCTCCGATATAGCAATGAAATCTAAATCATAATCTCTACAACCATCAGCAATGTGGGAATGTTTAGCCAAGTCACCAAGACCTCTGCTATTCCGAAACATGCCATTCATCGAGAAACTATTTTAGATTTAGTATTCTTCCTATATCTACGAGATTTCTTTCCAGCCGACGATCGAGAACCACGTTCAGAAGCTTGTAGATCAGAACTAAGCTCCACGTGTTCTAAATCGACTTCTGAAATATTACCAATAATAGCCGAGAGAAGCTGACCATCTAGGATGTCATCCTCTTCCTCATCGTCTACTACTGTTGTTTCATGCCCAGTGGAAACATTCGGAACAACCGTTAGACGGTCAAGCTCCGTCTGTCTCAACACATTGGCCAAAACTGAAATCTCATCAGACCTGCTACCCATATTAACTCCTATGCTACTCAAATTTGAAGAAATACGAGTATCTGAAAACGAATTAAACGACTTGGATGGTTGCTTATTACCAGCCGTGTCGAGGTTCTTCTCAGCCTTACGCCGCATGGCTCTCTGCATGGCGTCCTCATCCGTCGGCCCCGCCCCATCCACCGCAAGAGCGTACCTCCCACTCCGCCTCACCATCGGATGAACAACGGGAGGAGGGACCGTGGGTGGCGGCTGCTGCAGGGTGGATACCGGCGATGGAGAAGTCGAGGGCGGTGGAGACCAAGCCGGTGAGGGAGAAGAGGTCGTCAATACAGGGGTAGAAGGTGATGTAGCCCCCTGTATCACAGCAGCCCCAGGCGAGTCCCCCTTCGCGGGGGAAGAGGGTGTCGAAGAAGAAGCGCCCTTCGTCCCATCAGCCTGCCCCTCAGCCGGCCGGTGCATCGGCCCCAATGCCAGCAGGCCCGTGGTCAGCTGCAGCGACGCTGGGGTCACCGCGGCCGACTGCTGCATGTTGACGATAGGGACGCAGCGAGGCGCCTTCTGCACAGCCATCACGGCCCGACCGAACCAGACCCATCGACTTTGCGGCCCACTAGATGAGACCTCCAGTGCCGCATCCGCCGGTTTGAATCGCGGCTCGAGACCCGCCGCGATCAACGGCCGCACCGCCGGCTCCTCGGCCGCCACCGAAGGCGAAGCTGCCGACGTCGCCTCCACCACCACGCAAGGGTGAGCGGCGGCGGTGAAGATGACTGCGGAACGATACGGGACCTGGTCGATCTCCCGTGATCGAATGCTGTTGTCGATAGGGACGCAGCGAGGCGCCTTCTGCACAGCCATCACGGCCCGACCGAACCAGGCCCGGCGACTTTGCGGCCCACTAGAGGAGGCCTCCAGTGCCGCATCCGCCGGTTTGAATCGCGGCTCGAGACCCGCCGCGATCAACGGCCGCACCGCCGGCTCCTCGGCCGTCACCGAAGGCGAAGCTGCCGGCGTCGCCTCCACCACCACGCGACTCAGCGTCGGAGACGCCCCAAGCACCACGGAGGTAGCAGACCCCAACGAAGGATCCACCGGCGCGATCACTGCCGGCCGACGTGCCGTGGCTGCAGCGAGGAAGTCCCCAAAGACAGGCGCCGGCGTGACTCGACGACGCGGAAGCGGACCTCTCCAGGGCTTCATCCGCGGCATCCGGGAAAGCCGTAGGCCTACCGGCGACGAGGACGCCGCCCTCATCACGGACCTCTTGACCTTCTCCCTCGGCGGCGGCGACGCAGACCTTGCCCGCTCCGACAACCTGCACGACGAAAAACGTACCTCCGGCGACGCAGACCTTGACCATTCCCTGGACTCAGACGTCGGGAATCCGATCTTTGTCCGAAGTCTTCTCTCACCTCCTCTAGGGACAATTCCGGCAACCGCCCGATCTGCTGCACTGCTGGTTCAAACCCAAGCACCGACCACGCCGCCTCCTCCGCCGTCTCCCTCGTCTTCTCATCAGAATCCTCGTCCTCCGCTAAGCAGCAGAATCTGGATCCAACGGTTGGCCGCGCCGGCGAGGGAGGAGCCGATGCGCCGGCGGCACGCGCAGGATCCGACCGAGCCGCCCCATCACGCGCAGGCCCCATCACGCGCCACGGAACTCCAGTTCTTCGATCCGATCGAAATGCGGGCGATGGGACGGATACGTTGCCTCCGCCTCGCGATCTGGACGTGCAGGGCCGGCGGGATTGGGTAGACCTTCACAGGGACGCCGGATGGACAGGAGCAGGAGCGAGGCGTCGTGAACCTCCGGAGTACGGCGGGAGCCGGCGGCCGGATGAGCGGGATCCGGCGGAGATATACTCTTATGGTCTAATTGGATTCTAGTTTATACTCCTTCCATTCACATAATCCAGATATTTCATGATATGTCAAACAATATTGATTTTGTATTTTGAGTGTAAATATTTTTATAAAACAATTCGATCAAATTTCAATGGGTTGATTTTTAAAAAATAATAGAAACTTTAGATAGAAAGAAGGTAGTACCTTCTAAGTGGGCACATTATTAGACTCAGAATTAGTCAATTCAGGTGATGTCATCGAATTTTATTTACAGCTCATGAATAAGACGAATCACAAAGCAATTTAACTGTCTAGGTTATCTTTTTTTGGTTGCAATCCATGTTGCAAATATTAAAATCTCAGTTACAACCTCGTGTGTTAGTGTGTTGCAACTCAGATAGCACGAATCATGATGCAATCCAACAATTAGAAAGGTATAGAGAGTACATGTACTCCGTCCCTTCCGAAAAGTATGCAGATACATCTGAATTTAGATAAATCTGTAAAAAAAAATTAGACTAGGGAGTATCATTTATAATTGATGCACAATCCCTACAAAAACCCACGTTCCGATGAAGTGCCTGAATATACAAGGCAAAATTATTGAATTGGCCACATTTTTCCATTGTGTTTTCCATCTCGAATTTAGGGTTTTGTCTCTGGTGCTGTCTCACCGTGTTGGCTGGCCCGTGCAAAGACAAAAGAAAATGGAAGAGAAACAATACTGGCAAAGATCGTAAAATTAAGTATCGTAAATTTCATTCAAATTACATGATACAAATAGGACAACAGTGGTTTGGTACATACTTTGGTCATCGATTTTGGTGACAACGACAGCAAAACATTTTACCAAAATTAAGTTCCAAAACGAACTATACAAAACAAGAAAAAGGAACGACGGTTTACTTCCATTGCTCGTATAGCTGAATGGTTGAAACCCTCTGCTCAGGGGACAGGTCGTCGAGATCCTTCTCCCGCCAGTTAAGTTCAATTAAGTTCCAAACAAACTTTACAAAAACAAAAACAGAAAAGAACGGAACCATGGCTACATCCATACCACAGTTCCACGTATACTTCAGACCCTATGCTACGGGGACAGCTCGTCGAGATCCTTCTCCGGCCAGCGTCCGTCGTCGTCCGTACGGGAATCACTGCGGCGGACGGCAACCATCAAGTACAACGCTAGGACCATGGCGAGGCCGGCGAACACCCACAGGAAGATCTTGAGGGCCAGGACCGACGCCGCCTTCACGACTAGTATCGCGGCCATGCTGCTCCAATGAAGCGAGATTGCCCACGCGGCGAGCCTGAACCGCTGCCGCTCGCGCGCCGCTGCCGCCGGGTCGCCGCCATGGTCTCGCCGGTCGAGCTGGAGCATCCGTAGGCAGAAGCACCAAACCGCGAGGTAGAAGGTGCTGAGCACGAACACGAGGTCGTAGCCCTGGCACAGCCCCCACCCGAAGGCTATGGCGAGGAGGATGAGAATCGTTGGGAACGCCCAGCGGGCCCATCCTCCATGCGCCGGGCCCTGGCCCTCGCTCAGGTGCGCTGCCTTCGTGGGTGGTTGCGGCGGGTCTTTCTCGCCGGGGAAGGAGGTCGCTGCCGGCTCCATGCACGCCTCTGGATGCCGGGCGAGGTCTTCGTGAGCTTGAGGTGCAGCAGCTGGCGGCCGGCGTAAGCAGGGGGCGTACGTGGACGGATTGAGCTATAGTGGTCGGTGTGCTGCGAGTCCGTTTGTTTGCAGTGAGCAGGGGCCGCTCTTACTGGTTATAGGACAGCAAACAGCGCACAGAAGCAGCTGGGAAGCGACTCTGTCCACCATTGGAGGCAAAACAGCAAGCGCATCTAATAAGAAAAAGAAAAAGAAAAAGAAAAAGAAAAGCTTTCCCCTCTCGCCAGATGTGGTTAAGAGCATCCTCCAGCCCTTGGGCTCCTCGGGCCGTAATCCGGCGCTAAATAGCGCCAGGTTAGACGAAAGTTTGGCCTGGGGAGCACCTGTAGTCGTCTCCCCGATAGACACCTGGGGGCGTTTTTTTAGAGGAAAACGTCCCTGGATATCAAATTTCCGGCATAATTTGGCGATTTGATCAGTGTTGCTAATATTTGGCTTATTTTTACAAATAAACGTTACAGTTCAATAAAATAAAATAAGTTTTCAAACAAAGCAACGGGAGGGGAGGAGGGATTTGCGTCGGCAAAGTGGTGGGGTTCGTCTATTCTCTCGTCGATAGAGCGGGCCTGTCCCCGCTTTTCTCTCGTTCGGAGTCCCCGAGCACACCGGGGGGGATGGCATGGGCTCTCCGGACGGATGAAAGGCCTAATCCGGATGAAAATGAGGAGCCGGGGGCGCGACTGAGCTGTTTTCGTCCATCCGGATGAAAAAAAAAAGCGTCCTGGGGGCCTCGTCGGGGAGACGGCTGAAGATGCTCTAAGCTTCTGACTTTGCACATCTGACCAAGTGGATGAATTGACAGAACAACTGCCGTTTCTCCAAAAAAAAAAAGTGGTAGTTGACAAATTCTGCAAATGCCCATGGGAGAAGATTCGTTCTTGACATGAGAAATACAGTGTGGGTAACTCCGGACCTCGAAATTGCAGGCGAGTCAAGTTGTTGTTAATTATACCCACCTGCTGCGCATTACCTCGTGAAGCTTTTAGGGTGTGGAGTGTGGACCGTGGCCTTTCCTTGGGCTAAACCGACTACCCACTATGAGCCTTGACAAGTCTTCCATCACAAGCATTAAAAAGAAAAACGGATGTTTCCTGCGAACCATCTGTTGTAGGAGCGAGAAGACAAAGACAACAATCAACGAAAGACTCAAGGTGTATTCTTATCCCGCGGCCCTTCTTCGTCTTGCGCTGGGTCCCTCGACGTACCATCGTGACGAGGAGGAATTACCACGGCGTGCATCAGCACGCGTGGCCCACATGGTTGGCGCAAGTAACTAACCACAACACCCATGGACGCCATTGGCTTGGCACCTTCCAAACGGCGGTGTAGGCGGAGAAGGCCTATCACATCGCATTGGTTAGCCTCCACGACGTTGATCCGAAAGTCGGCTTACAAATTGGTCAGCCATGGCTGAAGGACATCAACCAACATGTGGTCGGTGACCGCGAGGCTCGGGAGGATTGGGAGGCTCGTGAATGCCTCACGATGAAGCGGGCCGACTGGGACTACATGGAGGAGCTCCGCCTCAAGCATATGGGGAGCATCGAGCGAGAAAATCGTTGATGACAACGATGACTCCATGAAAAGGGTCACTATCAAAACATAGCCAGACCTCCCGAGTCGCTCCCGCGAGCGGCCGGGAGGAAACCCTAGGCGCCGCCGCCGGGGGTCGCCCTCCTCTTCCCATCCCTCCCGCCGCCGCCGGAGGGCGTCGCCGGGCAAAGCCCGGGCGGCGTCGGCGGCGGCCGGGTCATCTCCTCTCGCCCGTGGAGCGCGGCGCGGGGCGTGCCTCTTCGTCGAGATCTGGCGGATGCGCGGGCTGAGGCTGGCCTGAGCGGCGGCGGCGGCGGCGCCGGCTCGCGGCTCGGCGTCAAGGCGTGGAGGCAGGGGCGTGCGTTGAGTGGTGGTGCCTGCGGCGGCGGGGCGCGAGTTCCACGGTGCTGCAGCGGGAGCTCGGCATGGAGCGGCGGCGGCGCGCGCGGGCTGTTTCGGCAGCGTCGGCGGCTGTTCCAGGCAGACTCGGGCGGCGGGCACGACGACGGTCGGCGGGCGCGGCGGCGATGGGCGGCGGGCGCGGCTGTCTGCGGTGACGCGCGGCGGCCGTGCGAGGTCGTGGCGGCTGCTGTTGGTGACGGCGGGCGGTGCGGGCCTCCCGGGCCCGATCTGGGCCGCGCGGGGCGGCGCGGCGGGCTGTGCCGCGGAGGGGCCTCTCCGGCAGCGCGGGGGACGGCCGGTGGTGCTGCCCATGTCCGGGGCAGGTGCGGCGGTTTGCCGGGGCGGCGTCCCCGGGCGGCGGCGGCGGCTGTGACCAGGAGCTCTGGCCGCGCGCGGTGGACGACCAGCGGTGCTGCCCAGCGCGGGTGGGTGTGGTGGCCGTGGTGGAGATGGGGGTTGAGGGATGGAGGCGGTCTGGCCTTGAGCACGATGCGGGATGGCGCGACATGTTCCGGGCTAACGCCTTGTCCTCGGTGGCTGGCTGGCCGGCCGGCAGCTGGCCGAGGCCGGCGATGGCGACGGCTTCGGGCGCCGCTCCCTTCTTGAAGACATCGCCGAGGTGTTGTTTGTCATCCTGTCTGGTATGCTCCAGGGTAATCCCTAGATCCGACATGATCGGTCGATGGCGGCGCCCTTGCGTCGTCTCCCCTCTTGAGGGCATCGATTTGGAGCTGCTTAGGTCGGAGGGACCCGTGGAAGATGGTTGATGTTGGCGTCGTGGGCTGCGTGGCAACGATGACAATGGTGAGCGGATCGGAGTTGCGGTATCGTCACCCCTACCATGATGGTGAAGTCGGAGCTGCGAGGCGACTTGTGGCAACGATGCCACTTGTTTGGTGCGAGCGTTGGTGCAAGGCGTGCAACTTTCTCCTATGAAGGTCACGGTTGGAGTCGGAGCTGCCTCCTCCTCGACGTGCTTGGGGGGGTCGATTGTTTGGCATAGGCCCACTTGGGCTCCGATGTCATTTGCGGCGAAGGTCTCGGTGGTGGTTGTCTAAGGCGAAGTCGGAATCGCTGGCTCGTGGAGGAGTGACGACGATGACGCTCGATGGCATCCTCAACGATGGCTTTCTTCTCGATGGCGTGTGTGCTTTGTGTGGGTAGCCAGGTTGGCCGAGGTGCTCAGTGTGCGTTGTTGGTTTTCGCCCGATTTTCTCCTAAAAATCGGGCACTTTCTTCTTTATCAATGAATTAAGGCAAATCTTTTGCCTTTTCTTCAAAAAAAAAAAAGGGTCACTATCGAGAGTTTCTCGAGCAACGAGGATGAGTTGTAGACAAGATTTAGGTTAATTTAGTAGTATTATTAAGTTTATTACGTACTAGTTTGAATCAAATTGGGATGAATTCGTGTAAAATTGCGATTCATATCGGTGTTACTCCGATAAATTTAGGAATTCGATTAAAATGGCTAAACTTTAGAGGAGAAAATATACTGCTCTAAATGATACTTGGCCGGTTACTCCTCTAAAATTGGAGGAATCGGTTAAGCTGTGTGTTCCGGTGTCCCCCACCCACAAGGAGATCTAGATGGAGGTGCAATAAAATTAGCATACGAAGAGGTATCAGTTAAAGATGTTCTTAGTCTGATGGAGTACCAAGTCCAGAAACCATCATCGGATGTCTTAAAAAGATGTGCCTGGATATACGAGGCAAACCTATTTATTTGGTCACAACTTCTTACTATGTGCAATGTGCAGGTTTTCTTATCTTGAGTTCATGGTTTCGCGACTGGTGCCCAGTTACCGTATCGGGAATTCAGGATTCGGGAGGCCGTCCAAAGAGGCATCAAAATGGAACGGAAAACAGCTGTGGCAATCAAATAAAAAGTGTGGTAAATACAATTGTAAGTTGAACTATACAGGAAGGAATGGATCAACGATATTTGGTCATCGATTTTGGTGACAACGGCAAGTCGCCAACTAAGAAAAGGGAAAGCGATGGTTTACTTCCATAGCTCCATTCCACGTATAGGTATAGCTCAAACCCTCTGCTCCGGGGAGAGCTCGTGGAGATCCTTCTCCGGCCAGCGCCCGTCGTCGTCCGTTCCGTAATCGCCGCGGCGGGCTTCAAACGACAAGTAAACCGCCAGGACGATGGCGAGGCCGGCGAGCACCCACAGGGCGACCCTCAGAGCGAGGCCCGGCACCGCGCTCGCGACGTGCACCGCGACCATGCTGCCCAGCGCCAGCGAGGCCGACAACGTGGCGAGCCCGACCTTCCGCCACTCTCTCGCCGCCGCCGCTGGGTCGCCGCTGGGGTCGCGCCGCAGGAGCTCGAGCTTCCAGAGGCAGAAGCACAGCACTGCGAGCAGGTAGGCGGTGGGGCCCGGGAGCACTCCGACGTCGTAGCCCGCGCTGCGCAGCCCCCACGCGAAGGCGAAGACGAGAAGGACGCAGAGAACCTGCGGGAACGCCCAGCGGGCCCATCCTTCCAGCGCCGGGCCATGGCCTTGGCCCAGGTGCGCCGTCTTCGTCGGCGGCGGTGGGTCTCGCGCGACGAGGAAGGAGGTCGTCGCAGGCTCCATGTGCGCCGCTGCCTTCGTGAGCTTCAGTTGCAGTAGCTGCCGGCCGTCGTACGTCGGCTGATCGAGCTGAAAGTGTCGGCGCTGCGCGGGCGTTTGTTTGTTGCGAGCATGGTTGCCGGTCGTGGTTATATAGGATAGGACAGACAGCGAGCTGAGCTGAGCAGCGCAGAGAAGCAGCTTGGACAGCGACTATGTCCACGATTGGGGCCAAATCAGCAAGCGCGTCCGATGGAAAAAAAATACTCGACAGATATGGCAGCGGCTGGCTTGTATAGGACAGAGTGGCTGCGGATGCGAGGAAAGAGCAGGGAAGAAGCGGGGCAGAACGAGGGGAGAATGGGCAAGCCCGTCTGAGTTTTTCCGCGCGCGGCCTCAGGTACGGTCAACGGCTGGACTTAATAAACTAGTGAAGAGAGGTCATCCTCGACTCCATCTTCAAGAGAGGTCATCGCATTGACCATGCCAGACCTGCCATCAATGCCGCCACGGTGCCAGACGACTCCACCATCCTGCGCAACTCCATCACACTGCAGAGACAATGCCTTCAACAAGGTAACGACGAAACACGCCGCCATTATCCGCCATGACCGAAGTCCGGGCCGGCTTTCACTGACAACTACACCTCGCCATCGGGAGCTAGGCGACGGATCGCGAGATCCGCCACGGCTAGCAACACAACTAGCCTATCTCCTCCGGCGAGAGAGAAGACCACCACCGCGGTGCCACGGTAAGCGGCACCAGACGCCCGCCACCCGTCACCAGGTCAACGCCGTCGGCCATCCAGGGCCGCCGCCCTTGGTGTCGTGGTCTCTGACCTTG
>NC_061513.1:335400749-335502786 GCF_022539505.1 Lolium rigidum | reverse complement strand
CGTCTCGTGGCGACGACGGCGACGAGCGTGGTCCTTGGCGACGGCGGCGGCGTCTCGCGCGGTGTCCGTGCGTAAATTTGGTACCGATGGGCGTCTTCGCCGCGCGCCTAAGGTAAGTGATGGGGAGGACCTTTGAGCACCGGTTGGTGCCACCAACCGGCTACGAAAGGCCTTTCGTACGGTTGGTCAGTGCACCAACCGGTGCCAAAGGTTTTTTTTTTGTTTTTCTTTTTTGTTTTTCTCGTTTTCTTTTTCTTTTGTCGTTTCTTTTTCTTTTCTCGTTTATTTTTTCTTCTCTCGTTTCTTTTCTTTTCTTTTCTTTTCAATTTATTATTTTCTTTTATTTTCTTTTCTATTTATATTTTCTATTGCTTTTATTTTTTCTTTTCTTTTCTATTTATTATTTTCTATTGCTTTTCTTTTTCTTTTCTTTTCTATTTATTTTCTTTTCTATTTCTTTTTTATTTATTTTTTCTATTGCTTTTCTATTTATTTTTTCTTTTGCTTTTCTTTTTCTTTTTCTATTTATTTTCTATTTATTTTTTCTATTGCTTTTCTTTTTCTTTTCTTTTTCTTTTCTTTTCTTTTCCTGTTTCCTTTTCTTTTATTTTCTATTTATTTTTTCCTTTTCTTTTCTTTTCTGTTTCTTTTCTATTTCTTTTCTTTACTCCCGCCATGACGCCGTCCGCGCGGGAAAGTTTCCCGCCCCGACGTCGCGCGGGAAACTTGCCCGTCACGAGATAAAGTATGTAGCGCACGACGCCCTGTCGGTGGGAAATCTCCCGTGGCGGAACTTCTCGAATATGCCCTTGGTGCACATGCCCTATATTAATATCTTACATACAAGCCCGTGACTTAACTAGTAAAACAAGCCAACCATCTCCATTGTTAATATCTTACATACAGTAACATCATTACACAAAAGTGATTTCCATATTGAGATACACAAGTTATGATCCCTATATGTAGCTAGCTAGTCTTCTGAGTTTTCTTCGCTCGTTTCCCTTTCTTCTTACTGCGACGCAACCATGGACAATCTTCATTGTTTAAGATGATGCTTGGGTCAATTTTTACCTTGAAGGGTGGAATATCGTCAAACTTATTATAATCTTCTGACATGTCCGTCTTGTCCTCTACTCCCACGATGTTTCTTTTTCCCGAAAGAACTATGTGCCGCTTTGGCTCATCGTATGATGTGTCCTCTTGCCTTTCTTTTCTTTTTTTCGGTTTGCTAGACATATCCTTCACATAAAAAACCTGAGCCACTTCACCGGCTAGGACGAATGGTTCGGTGTCGTACCCAAGATTCTTGAAATCCACCGTAGTCATTCCGTACCGCGGGTCTACCTGTACCCCGTCTTTCAGAGTTGAACCATTTACACCGGAACAAAGGGACCTTGAAATTAGGTCCATAGTCAAGTTCCCATATCTCCTCTATGTACCCATAATATGTGACCTTGTTCCCATTGCCATCTTCTCGCATCAAAGCGGACACCACTGTTTTGGTTGGTGCTCTTTTTGTCTTGGGCCAAAGTGTAAAATGTGTTCCCATTAATCTCGTACCCTTGAAAAGTCGATATAGTAGAAGATGGTTGCTTGGCCAACAAGTACAGCTGCTCGTCATCGGTGACATTCATGAGACGTGTTTGCAACCAACCGCCGAAAGTCTTCATGTGTTCTCCATCAATCCAATCTTCACGTTGCTCCGGGTATTTAGAGCGTAAGATCTCCTTGTGTTCCTCTTTGTACGGAGCCACCAAGATGGAATTAAGTAGAACCGTGTAGTGTGCTTGAGTGAAAGAATGTCCGTCCATACACGTTGCTGATTTCTTTCCTAGCGTGCCTTTTCCACGCAGCCTCCCCTCATAGCGCGATTCAGGAACACCGATCGGCTTAAGGTCGGAATAAAGTCAACACAAAACTCAATGACCTCCTCTCGTTCCATAGCCCTTGGAGATGCTTCCTTCCGGCCTAGCACGGTTATGAACGTACTTCTTTAAGACTCCCATGAATCTCTCAAAGGGGAACATGTTGTGTAGAAATACAGGACCGAGAACGCCAATCTCTTCGACCGGGTGAACTAGGAGATGTGTCATAATATTGAAGAAGGATGGTGGGAACACCAACTCGAAGCTGACTAGACATTGGACCACATCCTTCGTAAATTTTGTAGAGTAAGTGGATTGATCACCTTCCGAGAAATTGCATTGAGGAACGCACATAGCTTCACAATGGGTACTCGAACATTTTCCTGCAGAAGCCCCCTCAATGCAACCGGAAGTAATTGTGTCATAATCACGTGGCAGCTCATGAGACTTTAGGTTTTGAAACTTTTTCTCCGACATGTTTATTATTCCCTTTATATTCGACGAGAAGCCGACGGGACCTTGATGCTACTCAGGACTTCAAAAAAGATCTCCTTCTCCTCTTTGGTAAGAGCATAGCCGGCGGACCTTGATACTTCTCCGGATTCAGGTTGTTTCCTTCGTGGATACTTTGCTGGTCCCGCCGTGCATCCGGTGTATCTTTTGTCTTCCCATACACGCCCAAGAAGTTTAGCAGGTTCACGCAAAGATTTTTCGTCACGTGCATCACGTCGATTGCAGAGTGAACCTCTAAGAATTTCCAAGTAGGGTAGCTCCCAAAATATCGACTTCTTCTTCCACATGGGTACGTGTCCGTCAACATCATGCGGAACAGATTGTCCGCCGGGACCCTTTCCAAAGATCACTTCTAAATCCTTGACCATATCATATATAACTTCCCCATTAGGGCGGGTAGGCTTGGTTCGGTTATCCGCCTCACCTCCGAAATGCTTTCCTCTCTTTCTTACGTGATGTTGTTTTGGAAGAAATCGACGATGCCCTGTGTACACATTCTTGTTTCCCAAATAAATACTATCAGCCTCACCTAAACAGTGTGTGCATGCATTGTATCCCTTGTTTGACTGCCCTGAAATGTTACCAAGAGCAGGCCAATCATTGATGGTTACAAATAACAACGCTCGTAGGTTAAATTCCTTTTGTTCGTGCTCATCCCACACATGTACACCTTCGTCACGCCACAACTCTAAAAGTTCTTCAACCAATGGCCTCAGGTACACATCAATGTCGTTGCCGGGTTGCTTCGGGCCCCGGATGAGCACTCGGCATCATAATGAACTTCCGCTTCATGCACAACCAAGGAGGAAGGTTATAGATACATAGAGTCACCGGCCAGGTGCTATGACTGGAGCTCGCTCCCCGAAAGGATTAAAGCCATCTCGTACTTAGACCAAATCTTAAGTTCCTTGCGTCATCTGAAAATGACTTGAACTCTCTCGTCGATTTTTCTCCACCGCGACCCGTCGCCGGGGTGTCTCAAAGCATCACATCTTTCTTACGGTCCTCTTTGTGCCATCGCAACAACTTGGCATGCTCTTTGTTCTGGAACAAACGTTTCAACCGTGGTATTATAGGAGCATACCACATCACCTTCGCAGAACCCTCTTCCCCGGGGGTGGACTCACCCTCAACATCGCCAGTGGTCATCTCGCCCGATCTTATACCTCAATGCACTACATACCGGGCATGCATTCAAATTCTCGTACTCCCCGCGGTAGAGGATGCGATCATTGATGCATGCATGTATCTTCCGCACCTCTAATCCTAGAGGGCGGACAACCTTCTTTGCTTCGTACGTGCTAGAGGGCAACACGTTCTCCCCCGGAAGCATCTTCTTTATTATTTTCAGCAACTTTTCAAATCCCTTGTCGAAGTACCATTCTCTCGCCTTCCACTCGCAGCAATTCCAGCGTGGTACCCAGCTTTTTCTCGACCATTTTCGCAATTTGGGTACAACAGCTTGTTGTGATCCTCTAACATTTTCTCCAACTTCAACCTCTCCTTTTCATTTCCGCAGCTCATCTTCGCATCAAGAATGGCCCGACCCAAATCGTCATCCGGGTCATCAAAAATCGGCTCATCGAAAATGGGCTCTTCTTCAGCCTTCGTCTTCCCCCATTCTACTACCACCGTCTTCGTTGAATAAGGGATAGTTGTCACTATCCTCTTCTTCTTCGTTGTCTTCCAATATAACCCCTCTTTCTCCGTGCTTGGTCCAACAATTATAGCTGGGCATGAAACCATTCTCCAAGCAGATGGACGTGAAGGGTCTTCGAGGTAGAGTAATCCTTCATATTCTTACAGGAACTACATGGACAATACATGAAACCATTCGACCGCCTGTTTGCCTCAGCCACGTTGAGAAAATAATGCATGCCAAGAATGAACTCTGGATGGACCCGGTCACCGTACATCCATTGTCGACTCATCCGCATTTTATATGTATATCAAAAATCATTAAGTACACAACATCATGGATATATGAGTGACAAACTTAATTAATATTCAAGTTCATCACATAAAACTAAGTTTTTTTTATAAAAAAGAAGAGGCTCACCGAGGTTGTACGGTGCCGGCTAGGGGACGACGCTAGCGATCGACGGCGGTGAGGACGGGGATGATACTAATTAAAACCTACAAAATATACCATAATTTCAGCTCAAATTGATTATAAAAAAGTAAAATCCCTAACTTATGAATTTCATCGAACACCTTGCTAGCACTAGAAAAATAGTACGAGTTAAAACTACCAAAGAGATGTGCAAAATTAGGAACGCCGGAAGAAAGGATGATAGTGCTAACCGTTGGATAGATGAATGCCCTTATTCTTGTTAAAATGGTGGAGAAAAATTAGTGATTTATTGGAGTGTGAGAGGTGCAAAAATTTTGTGTGTGAGAGGAAGAACAGGAAAGGAGCCGGCCAGGGGACGACCAGGGACGGGCTCGATCGATGCCGATATAGGGGAACCCTTTGGTACCGGTTCGTGTTACAAACCGGTACCAAAGGTCCTGCCCGGCCCCACCAAGCGTCCGACAAATGGCCGAAGACATTTCGTACCGGTTCCTAACACGAACCGGTACGAAAGCCCCTAAAGAACCGGTGCCAATGCTCCTTGCACGCCTGAGCCCGCGAACCGGTGCAGATTGCCCCATTGGCACCGGTTCGTAAGGGAACCGGTACCAATGGCTTAGATGGATGCCCCATTTTCCACTAGTGCGTAAACAATTTGTTCCGGTCGCCGTAGAATAGAGGACATGAACGGAACCTCTATGTCCAATGGTAGATAGCCCACAAAACCAATTAATTTTTGCATCAAACAACATGTTATTTCTAAGTAATCGTATAGACCAAATAGGAAGCGAAATGTATGAAAAATAAGCGAAAATAGTAGTATGAAATTCGTGTAGATACAGTGTGTGAAACATCAGGTGGTAATCGATTTCCAACGTGTACAGGTCAAACCCTGTGCTCGTGCCGGTGACACCTCGTGGTCGTGGAGAACCTCCTCCGGCTCCGGCCGGCGTCCGTCGTCGTCGTCGTCCACACGTGCATCGCTGCGGCAGGCAGCACCCAAGAAGTAGAGCCCGAGGCCCATGACGAGGAGGTCGAGCACCCACATGCCGAAGGGTGGCGCCAGGCTCGGCACCGCGTTCAGGACGAGCAACCACATCCACCAGCCCAGATACAGCGAGATCGCCCACGGGACAAGCCTGGCCCGTCGCAGCTCGGTCGCGGCCGCCGGGTCGTCGTCGCCCACACGGGCAACATCACTGCGGCGGGCGGCAACCGCGAAGTAGAGCCCGAGGCATATGGCGAGGACGGCAAGCACCCACATGCCGAACTTCGGCTGGAGGCTCGGCACCGCGCTGGGGACGGAGAGCGCCATGGGGAAGCTCAGGAACAGAGAGACCGCAGCTCGGTGGCGGCCGCCGGGTCGGCGTCGCCCCGCAGGAGCTCGTGCCTCCTCAGGCACAGGTAGAGCATCCCGACGCCGTAGTAGGTGGTGCCGTAGTCGCCGACCACGCGCACGAGGTCGTGCGCGTCGTGGCGCGCGCGGTACAGCCCCCACACGAGGCCGCCGGTGACGAGCGACAGGATCGCCCAGAGCGCCCATCGATGGCCCAGCTGTGCCGTCTTTGGTGGCGCAGGTTCTCGCAGGACGAGGAAGGGGGTCGCGGCGGGCTCCATGCGCGCCACTGGACGCCGGGCAAGGTGCTCGGCGTGAGCTTACGGTGTAGCTTTTTTTTACGATCTACAACATTTGCTTACGGTGTAGCTCACCTGCTGCTTTCCGGCGTAGGGGAACTGACTGCACTGCGGCGGTGGTGATGCTTGGTTGCGACTTGCGAGCAGCGGCTGCTCTTTATGGCCAGGACACAATTTAGCATAGAGAAAATGCTGGGCAGTGGTTCTGTACACAATTTGTTCTTTTTTCTGTTTGTTTTAGATGACTCTGTCCATAATTTGGAGCAAATATATCGGCAAGCGCGTCTGAATGCTTCGCCCCGACTCCTCAGATATGGTCATGCGCTCATGGCAAGTGGTAGCTACAACAAGTTTAGAACTATTCAATTTGTTACTCTATTCTTTTTTTGGAGCAACTAATTCTTATTCGATTGAAAATTAACTTAATTATTGGTAAGGTAATATCATTAGATCTCAGTTGTAACCATGTTGCAATTCATGAATGAATGAATCACGAAAAAAATTTAACGGTTTGAAAGCTTTTTTCTTAGTTACAACAAACGTGCAACCCATAACTTAATCTAATCACGACACAATTCCAACAATTCCAGTGCATCTTTCTCGGGATCAACCGCACGTGTAACAAGGAAGATGTCACTTCGAACCCATATTGCAATCTATGATTAGCATGAATCACGATGCAATATAGTATTGTAGGAATCGAGCGAGAACTATTACAACTTATGATTAGCATTAATAACGAGGCAATGTAGTGTTATAGGAGTCGACTCAAAATCAATTATGGTTGAATTTTAAATAAAGTTTCAATTTGTAAAAGTCCCTGCCTTGTCATTTTTAGCATTTGAATTCTACTACGAATTTGGAGGTGGGACCAGTGGCATTTGTAGATAATTTCATGGGCTTTCCAGAGATATAAAGTTTACTAAATTTGGAGTTGTAGATTTGAAACTATTCAAATTTGAGTTGGGCATCCGTTGCAATATGCTTGAACAAGTTGAGACTCATCCGGAAACGTTGCCGAAAATAGCTTTCGGGGAATATTGGATTCTCATTGAAGTACGACCGCATCAACTTTTCATGGCCTTCAATCATTTCTCTCCACAACTTCTGTCTACCGAACACCGATCCACCAAATTTTGGCTTCTTAATAGCGCGGTATGCTAATAGTAGCGATATGTTCTCCTCTTCCTCTTGGTCATACTCGTCATCCGATGAATCGTATGATGAACTCTACAAACATATATATATGAAATTACTTAACTATTGTGTCTTATTGGTGAGTAAAAATCACATGCTTATATGATGAACTCTGCATACCTTTCGAGCAAATGGGCGAGCACCATGGGTGCGCCATGTTGTTAGCAAGCTCGAGGACGACGACGACGACATGTCGACAGCGACGCGGAGGAGAACACGACGGCGCCGGGAACGAGGAGACGGAGGAGGAGCGCCGACTACTGCCCGTCGCTGGCGGCGGCGCGAGTGTCACAGCGCAGCGGAGCGGCCGCCGCTGGCAGGAGGGGGCGCGGGCGAGGCGGATCTACGCCGCGGCGGCGCGCATCAGCGGGGCCGGCGACGGAATCGACCGGCGGCGGCTGAATTTTCACATATTTCTCTAGTTTGTAGCTGCGTAAAGCACTATAAACTTTGTGGACTGTGCCCTTCATTTTTTATTTGTCATGCAACCATGTAGCGCAATGCCAAGCATTGTGTTTTCCATGGGAGTTCAATGAGATCTACAAATGAAGCTTTCTTGTATTTGGTTGCAGATTTGGAAATCATATTTGTCAAGTTGCTAGCTTATTTACTTTCTTCCAATTACCAACTTTTCGAGTTTGATTACGGTGTTAATAATTCTTTTGTGTGTGTAGATATCTGACATCTCCAGACAGATGCGGTGCACTGGCAATGCCGCTGTCGCAGGGCGCCTGACTGGGCCGTTTTTCGCCGTCCGGATGAAAAAAAGTGGCCGTGGGGGCTCTGTGGGGAGACAAGTGGAGATGCTCTAAGAGCATCCCCACTCGTTGGCGCTCCCCACGCCCAAATCCGGCGAAATTTTCGTCCGGATTGGAGGAAGATTTGGCGTGGGGGGCAGTATATTTCCAGTCGTGTGCTCCCCAAGCGGCGTTTCTCGGGGAAAACGAGGACGGCTCGGGGAATCCGGACGAAAGAGGAGACACGTGGGCGTGGACGGTTGGTTTAGCTTCATCCGGAGTCCCCGGGAGACCCCCGGGAAACCGAGGATGGCATGGGGAGTCCGGACGAAAATAGGCTCAAATCCGGATCAAAACGAGGAACCGGGGGCCTGACTGGGCCGTTTTTCGCCGTCCGGATGAAAAAAAGTGGCCGTGGGGGGCTCTGTGGGGAGACGAGTGGAGATGCTCTAAGAGCATCCCCACTCGTTGGCGCTCCCCACGCCCAAATCCGGCGAAATTTTCGTCCGGATTGGAGGAAGATTTGGCGTGGGGGGCAGTATATTTCCAGTCGTGTGCTCCCCAAGCGGCGTTTCTCGGGGAAAAAGAGGACGGCTCGGGGAATCCGGACGAAAGAGGAGACACGTGGGCGTGGGCGGTTGGTTTAGCTTCATCCGGAGTCCCCGGGAGACCCCCGGGAAACCGAGGATGCACTGGGGAGTTCGGACGAAAATAGGCTCAAATCCGAATCAAAACGAGGAACCGGGGGCCTGACTGGGCCGTTTTTCGCCGTCCGGATGAAAAAAAGTGGCCGTGGGGGCTCTGTGGGGAGACGAGTGGAGATGCTCTAAGAGCATCCCCACTCGTTGGCGCTCCCCACGCCTAAATCCGGCGAAATTTTCGTCCGGATTGGAGGAAGATTTGGCGTGGGGGGCAGTATATTTCCAGTCGTGTGCTCCCCAAGCGGCGTTTCGGGGAAAAGAGGACGGCTCGGGGAATCCGGACGAAAGAGGAGACACGTGGGCTTGGGCGGTTGGTTTAGCTTCATCCGGAGTCCCCGGGAGACCCCCGGGAAACCGAGGATGGCATGGGGAGTCCGGACGAAAATAGGCTCAAATCCGGATCAAAACGAGGAACCGGGGGCCTGACTGGGCCGTTTTTCGCCGTTCGGATGAAAAAAAAGTGGCCGTGGGGTGCTCTGTGGGGAGACGAGTGGAGATGCTCTAAGGAGGTGGAGGGCCCGATTCGAATACTACATCATTATCAATGTTGGATACATCCTTGACCGCCCTATCTAAACACGTACACACAACCGTAAACAGTTTGTTCTGGTCGAAGAATAGAGGACAAGAACGGAAGCTCTATGTACAATGGTACATAGCTCACAAAACAATTATTTTTTGCCATCAAACAACATGTTATTTCTAAGTAATCACATAGACCAAATTAAGGCTACATGATGCAGGTAAAAGTTTAAAGCCACCTTAATGTTCACCATATAGTGCGCATAGACCTACAATGGAAGAAAAGATGTTTAATTGTTTCTAACACGCGGGTAGAGGAGGTTCCGCCACCACCAAAGCTCCACGCGGGCTTTGCCGGGTGGCGAAGGAGGAGGGGAGGGGAGAGGAAGACGGGGCTGCTCTAGGATTAGATGCATCTTGGTCGACCACGTGAGACACGAAGCGCTTCTTTCACCGCATTGATGGAAGACCGATGTTCGTGTTTAGCTATTTACCCTCACATAACCGAATCTTCGACTTGTCCATAATCGAGAAAGTTCCAAAGGTCAAGAAATAGGGTGTCAAGTGGGATCCCACCTAAATTCCATTTGTAGTACATTTTGTTTTTCTAGTGTAAATTTTGACATAAAATTTTAAACTAGAAAATGCATAATACACTAAAAATGAGATCCCACACCATGACACCTAACCATGCCCTAGCAAGAAATGCTTCATCATCACCATGACACCTAACCAAAAGTGTTAGTATTCCCCAAGCTTCTAATATAATTATGAGTCAGCTTTTGAACCAATATATTTTCTGTTCGTCGATATACTTGATACAAAAATATAGTTTAGACGTAAAATTTCCCCTGGTTGCAGTGTGCTCTAATTCCCACATTGGATTATAATCGTTGACGCTTAATGCGCGCTAGAGGAAATAGGGAGCGAAATGCATGAAAAATAAGCGAAAATATTGCGAAAATCGTGTAGATATAGTCATTGGTGGAAATTTACAGGAAAGACGCGGTGATTGGTCATTGATCCGTGTGTGAAACAACACAGGTCATCGATCGATTTCCCGCGTGTACAGGTCAAACCCTCTGCTCCGGAGACAGCTCGTGGTCGTGGAGTACCTCCTCCGGCCAGCTCCCGGCGTCGTCGTCGTCCACACGGGCGTCGCTGCGCCAGGCGGAAACCAAGAAGTAGAGCCCGAGGACCATGACGAGGAAGTCGAGCACCCACAGTCCGAAGGGCGGCGCCAGGCTTGGCACAGCGTTCAGAACGAGCA
Source organism: Lolium rigidum (assembly GCF_022539505.1). NCBI lineage: Eukaryota > Viridiplantae > Streptophyta > Magnoliopsida > Poales > Poaceae > Lolium > Lolium rigidum. The sequence continues at coordinate 335,492,269 of NC_061513.1, read as the reverse complement.
GCCACACCCACCAGGCCAGATACAGCAAGATCGCCCACGGGAGAAGCCTGGCCCGTCGCAGCTCGGTCGCGTCGCCGACACGGGGAACATCACTGCTGCGGGCCGCAACCGCGAAGTAGAGCCCGAGGCCTATGGCGAGGACGGCGAGCACCCAGATGCTGAACTTAGGCTGGAGGCTCGGCACCGTGCTGGGGACGGAGAGCGCCATGGGGAAGCTCAGGAACAGCGAGATCGCCCACGGGACGATCCTGACCCGTCGCAGCTCGGTCGCGGCCGCCGGGTCGTCGTCGTCGCCCCGCAGCAGCTGGTGCTTCCTCAGGCAGACGTAGAGCAGCCAGAGGCCGTAGTAGGTGATGCAGTAGTCGCCGACCACGTACACGAGGTCGTGCGCGTCGTGGCGTGCGCGGTACAGTCCCCACGCGAAACCGCCGGTGACGAGCGAGAGGATCGCCCAGACCGCCCATCCGGGCTGGCCCAGCTGCACCGTCTTCGGCGGTGCCGGTTCTCGCGGTTCGAGGAAGGGGGCCGCGGCGTGCTCCATGCGCCGGGCAAGATCGCCGTGAGCTTACGGTGTAGCTCACCTGCTGCTTTCCGGCGTACAGGAACTGATTGCGCTGTAGGCGTCGGCGCGGCGGTGGTAAATGGTGTGCCTGCTGGCTGCGACTTGCGAGCAGCGGCTGCTCTTTATGGCGAGGACAGAGATAGAGTAGCATAGAGAAAAGGCTGGCACTGACTCTGTCCACGGGTTCCTTTTCTTTCTTTTTTTCTTAATCACGATACAAGGTAATATTATTGGAGTCAAGTAAGAATTACTACAACATATGGCTAGCATGATTCATCGACGCAAGCTAATGTTATAAGAGTCAATTGAGAATTAGCACAACCGTTAATTTTATTGAGTTTGTATAGTTGAATTTTGTGACATGTTATGACTATGCTATGTCCAATTACTCACTTAACTTTCAGAATTTGCAAGAATTTTTTGTCTAGATTTTTTTATGTCAGGTGAACCAGTTGCAGGAAAACTATGGAGACATGGCACGCATGAGGATTATAGAATTGCGTAGAATTCACTAAGCCGGGTTCGAGGAGACATATCGTTTAAGAAAAAGACTTGTCTTTTGTTGGATCGTAATTAGTTATGTTTGTATTATATAAATGCATCTTTGAAAGACATAAAATTTTCTTAAAATTAAATTAATGATTAATCTATTTGAGATATAATATTAATATATACATAGTTTTTTATTTAAAACAAAAATCTCATAGTATCGTGATATTACGATACGATATTGTCGACAAGAAAACGATATTACGGCTCCTTTGATTCATAGGATAGGAGAATTGTAGGAATAGGAAAAGGATATGATCAGTGGCGGAGCTACAACAAAATAGTTGGGCGGGCCAGTCTAAAGGGCAGAATTTTTTTAATTGACTAAATAAGAATTTGGGGAAATTTGGGTAAGAAATCATGCTTTGCTTTTTTGAGGGAGGGTGAGAAAATCGTGCTATTAAACAGCTAACTAGGAATTTGGGGATAGAAAAAAGATATATGTGCCAGTCTAGCGAAGATACAGGATCTTTTAAACTAGGACTAACAAAAAAAAATTGAGATGAGGACTAACAAATCTAGCTAGCTTTGCTACAGAGAGATTTTTTGGGGCTGCTACCTGCGACAACGTGTTCAACCAAGCAGTCCAAGCAGTGTAGTGTGTGTTCTTGGACTATTCTCTTATTGGGCTTTCTATCACAAGTTCACAACTTAGTACCATGTGTATTGCCTTCTTAGTGGGGAATAGGCCTGCTCGTCGGGTTGCTGGGTCACTCTGAATCTCCGCAAACCTGCCGTCCTGTTTGTGCGCTTGCTCGTTAGATGGCTTACTCTACATATTCTGCCGGACTGGGCCAACAACACATAGGTATAGAAGCTTTTGGCGAAAATCCTGGGCGGGCCATGGCCCAGGTCGGCCCCTACATAGCTCCGCCAGTGGATATGATTAGTATGTCATGCCTAGTAGAATCCTATAGGAAGATGAATTCTCTTTGATTGTACCAAAGTAATTTTTCCATGAGGTATGACCTCATGTTCTTTTCCTATAGGATTTGCACTAAAAGATTCCTATAGGATATGTTCCTATGAATTAAACAAGTGGTGTAGGAAAAAATCTCATAGGATCTATATCCTACATAGTTCCTACACAATTCATATGAATCAAAGGAGCCCTTAGATTGTTCACATTGTTCCATGAACTCCAACCCAAGAGTTTGACGTGCCCATTGATGGTCGAGCGCATGGAAACCACCTGTGCATACGCCTTCCAAGGGAGCCCCACGTATGTTGTTGTCGAGGAAGGAAAATCTCTAACAACTAGAGTTGTGTTCAAGGTTTCTTTTTTATATAACAAATTTGCGTGTGTATGTGAAGTGTCTACATATATTTTCCATGCTCGATTTCTTAATTATTTTGAAACTTATAGATATGATTTTGCCCCAAGTTATTATATCATGATCATATGAGTCTAGTTAAGGATCAGAAAATTTCTAGTCTCACATGCATGACTGTCATGCTCATATGATTCTAGTCAAGGATCAGAAAATTTCTAGTCTCACATGACTGTCATGCTCATATGATTCTATTCAAGGATCAGAAAATTTCTAGTCTCACATGAGTACATGACTGTCTGTCATCAAACCGATAGAAAACGAATTCGTCCGCGATTTATGAGACTCTACATTTGTTTGGGCACACAAATTTTGAGCACCTTGTTTCCGATGTCAGAATATACGCCTTTGCCACCATATCGCGGGTTGTGGAAACATGAAGAAGAACAGGACGGCGCCAAAAAAATAATAGGGTCAAAATCGTTAATATCCTATAGTAGATATTATCATGAGTCAAACTCACACCGACAATGGCAGAACAGTTTATAGCACAAAAAACAATAAATTTATGACTATGGAAAACAATTTTATACAGTTTATGGCAGAACAATTTGGGCTGGAATTGCTGAAGTTAGGCATCATTAACCGCATTGGCGATGGGAGGAATACCCAGATTATGCGTGACCAGTGGCTGCCTAGAGACAGTGGTCTGAAGATTACCGCTCTAAAGAAGAACTCCAGGAAATGGTGGGTTAGCCAACTGATGAATACGGAAGGTAAGAGTTGGAATGTGCCACTACTCCAAGAATTATTCCTTGAACACGATGTACAGGCTATCCAAAGCATCCAGATCCCTCCTCAGGCCCAATGTGATCGGATTGCTTGGCACTATGAGAGTAACGGGGTCTTTACCGTGAAAAGTGCATACAGACTCGCCATGAAGCTTAAACACCAAAATAGGGACAATGTGAGCAGCAGTACCAACGCGGATGGCGAACGCTCGCTCTGGAACTGTATCTGGAAATCAAGGGTGCCTCCGAAGGTCCGCGTCTTTGCTTGGAGGCTGGCTACCAATACCTTGCCTACTAAAACAAACAAACTCAGTCGGAAACTCGAGGTTTGCGACCGCTGCGACATCTGTGCTAGGGATGCAGAAGACGCGTATCATGCTGTTGTCAGATGCACCAAGGCGAATGGGCTCCGCTATGCTCTCCGCAAACACTGGAAGCTTCCACATGAGCACACCTTCAGAAAAACCGGGAAAGATTGGTTGCTGATCCTTCTCAACCAAGTTGACATGGACACCGGGGCAAGAATCTTACTTATGTTTTGGAGAGCCTGGCACTTAAGGAACAACATTGTGCATGATAACGGCAAAGAGACGATCGAACGATCGATCTCCTTTCTCCTTTCGTACGCCACTGCCCATGAGAACCTTGACGTCTGTGCGGATGACAAAGGGAAAACTCCCATGTGGAGCTCGAAGGAAAACGGTGATGGCGCCTCTTTGGGGGGCAGCACTGGGGGTTGGGATGCCCCGCCCCAAGGCTGGATCAAGCTCAACACGGATGCCTCCTTCATCTCCGCTGATCAAGCTAGCGGCGGTGGGGCTGTTGCGAGAGATTCCAATGGTGTGGTTCTGTTTGCAGCATGCTCTCCTATTCGGAACTGCAGTGACGCGGTTGATGCTGAAGCTAAGGCGGCGCTGAGAGGCATCGATCTTGCCTTCAGCCTTGGGCACACAAGAGTCATTCTGGAGTTGGACTGCGCTGGGGCGGTCTCTGCTCTTCGGTCTGTTGATATTGACAGATCAAAACAATGGGCTACTTATGACCATGCGAAGAGCATCCTAAAAAGCCTTGATGATCACCGTGTACTCCACACTAGAAGAGAGAGCAACAGAGTGGCTGATGCCCTTGCTAAGATGGCTAGATCAGCTGGAAGTTGCATTTGGTGGAGCCAGTTACCGGACATTATCTGTGACCTTGTAACACAGGACCAAAACTCGATTGTCTACCCGATAATATAATGCTCTCTTACACTCAAAAAAAAAAAAAAAATGAAACAGCAGCCAGGTCGAGGTACAGTTCAGACCCTCTGCTCCGGGGACACCTCGCGGAGATCCGTGCCGTCCGTCTGCGTCCGGCGGCCGGCGCCCGCACGGACGAAGAAGAAGTAGAACCCGACGGCTATGCAGGCGCTGGTGAACACCCATACGGCGACCTTGAACCCCGCGCTGGGCATGGCGTCGGCGACGCGGGCGGCGACGGTGTTGGCGAGCGCGACGGAGACGCACCACACGGCCATCCTGACCCGCCACCGCTCCGCCGCGACCGCCGGCGCCGGGTCGTCGCGGCGCAGGAGGTCGAGCTTGGCGAGGCAGCAGTAGAGCAGCGCGATGAGGTAGTAGGTGACGATGACGAAGGCGAGGTTGCGCGGCCGGTGGCGCGACTGGTAGACGCCCCACGCGAAGCTGCCGGAGAGGAGGAGGAACGCGAGCGCCAGGATCGCCCAGCTCCCCCACCCCGGCCGCGCCGGGCCATGGCCCAGCTGCGCCGTCTGCGGCGCCGGCCGCGGCGGCGCGTCCCGCGCCACCGGGTAGGATGTCGCCGCCGCGGCGGTCTCCATGTGTTCCGGTTCTGGGTATGGTGGTTGAGGGAGGGCTCGAGCTGCCGCTGCTGGTGCCGGAGAGCGTGGACGGAGCTCTGCACGTGCCGCCGCGTTGCGGTGAGCACGACGGGAGCTGCCAGCGGTTGGCTTGTATAGGACAGAGTGGCCGCAGATGCGAGGAAAGAGCAGGGAAGAAGCGGGGCAGATGGAGACGAATGGGCAAGCGCGTCTGACTTGTAGCGCGTCCTCAGGTACGGTCAACCGCTGGACTTAATAAACTACTGAACTGTGTGTGACAGATTCGCAACAAAATCAGCTTGGTGTGAAGAAGATTTCAGTAATTACAGATTTGTACCCCCAGATGTACTGTTAACGTGTCTCGCCTCACTGATATCAAGGGTCAGCTTAGGTAAAATACAGTAGTGAACTATTGTATGGTGATGAAGTGCAAGCAAACCGCATATAGACAGACAGGCACACGCAACGACGGAGCTACTCGAAGTTCAGGCCACCGGTTTTGCGACAAAATGTACCACGAATACGTCCAATATACTTTCCCCGCAAAAGGTAGAAGAACACGTCCAATACTTGGGCACCGGACAACAATCGGATTGCAGTTCTATAATCTCTCCCTTTTCAAATAATAAGTGTACTTTTAGCTTTTGTATTAAGCATATCTCTCGTCTCCTCTGACCAATTTCAGACACCAAATATGTTAGCTTCGGTTGATTTGCGTTAGCTTGTGGACACAAATCGGATGTCCGGCACATATACCCGTTTGGATTATGGCTGCCTCAGCGATCCGACGCATTTGGTATGTCTGAGTGGTATGATTTTCTCCCAGTTTTCCAGCAATAGAAACGGAACATGTATAGAAAAATGCTACTTTAGAACATTACATAGCTGCACAAATAGTGCAGAATCCAGATGCAAAAGGACACAAGTTTCAATGTAAAATAGGCAAAGTACCATAGATATATGTGATCACATAACACGTTGGTGAGGATGATGGCTCGTTTCTTCTCGAACCAAGCCCTTTGGCCCGGCTCCACGAGGATCAAGTTGGTGCGCATGATCCGGCTCTCCTCCGCGAGCAACTTGGCCTCGGCCACAAGAATTTCGATATAGCTTGTTTGAAGAGGTCGATGAAGGTGGCACATGTGCCTCTTTTCTCGGCGTCACTTCTCGTCCCTCTTGACAATGGCCTCCTTCTTCTCGGCCCTCATCGCCTTCAAGGTCTCACTCAACGCAAGTATCGAAGCATCGCGCTAGAGGTCGGCCTTGGTGGCCTCGTGCCACCTTGGCCGAGATGGAAGGGCACCCTTGCCCGTGTCTTCTTCAAGATCAATAGCCTAGCCTCCACTTGATGCAATCCTTGACCACCCCCCAACAATGGACCATGTGGTATCCCTTTTCCATATAACCTTGAAGTACTCCAAAGCATGGGGAACCTACACATTTGCAAAACGTTAGATGTGCCAAAATTCACAAGCGTGATCATAGCCGGAAGGGAAATGGCAGTAACCTTACCACATCGCCGAAGCCGAGAGGTCACTCATGGGACGCGAAACCCTGTGATCGATCGCCGCACACAACTTGTTGGTTTCTTGTTGGATGTAGCCCCATTTTCTTTGGATTTATAGTTGATGCAATCACTATGAATTCGGAAAGTAGCATGTTCGGCGCTCATTAAATTCTTGGGTGACCTTCCTCCAATAAGAATTCCCTTTTTGCTAGGCACCGCAGATAGGATCTTGGATAATTGCAACTCAAGGTTTGCAAAAGCATTGGTCCTCTTTGCCAGTGTACGCAGCAGTCCTTTGGCTCACCTTATTCCCTGGATCACCGACGTTGGCGCGCCGCCCAGGCCCTGGCCGTCAGCATCACCGTCGTTGTCGCCCTCGGTATCAACATCCCCGGAGGTGTCTTGGCCCATTGGTTGTCCATATTGATCGAACAGAGGCTTCCACACTGATGTCGTATCCTTGAGTGATTCCCTCAGTCCCAAGGCCATCATCTGGGATGAATCCGCCACCATTGATCATGGCGTGCATGTAGTGACGTTGTCATCGGCATAGTATTCCTGCCGATCATTGGAAATCATAGGACAGTTGGCAAATGGTAATGGACGAGCAAGCATATGGGCTGAGGGCGTGCCTCATTTTCCTACGTAGGGTCGAGCATTCCGTCGAACAAGTTGCTGGGCACGGGCATATTCTCAAGCGGGATCGCATGTGTCTTCTCTGTAGGCGCTGGTCCTAAGTCACCACCCACAGGCATGCGGTTGAGGTCAAGGCCAGGTGTTGCAAGGTCGCCCTGGTAGAACAGGACCTACGACAACGATGATCTCAACCCACCGAGAAGGGAAGCCGGCACCTGGGCGTGCGCGACTAGAGGCGGCATATGAGGCTAGAGATGTAACAAAGGCGGCTTTGCGTCCTCGGAAGACATTGAGTTTCTAGATGAGGCTGCTTGAACCTAGGCGAGAGCCTCTTGCTTGATTAAGAGAACGGCCTGCGCATGCGTTGTAGAGGTTAGTACCCTGGTGTTGGCATTGCCTTGAAAGACCATGGCCATCTCAGCAGCGGCCTTTGTTGCGACATCAGTGGCTTGTTGGGCTTTCCTTGACCTCACGGCGGTGTGACGATCACCATGCTTGTTAGTCTTGATGGCCCTCTCCGCCGACGTAGTCTCTTTCCGCAAGGTCGTGGCCTTCTTCTTATGGCTGGAGGCAGGGGCTTGCAATACGCGGCAGTTGGGGAAGAAAGGGTGGCTTTTGGGGCGGCGGTTTTGATCTGCATGGCGACGACTGATACGTCGCAATCGTATCTATAATTTCTTATGTTCCATGCTACTTTTATTACAATACTTGAATGTTTTATACATACTTTACAGCATTATTATTCATTTTCCGGCACTAACCTATTAACAAGATGCCGAAGTGCCAGTTGCTATTTTCTGCTGTTTTTGGTTTCGGAAATCCTAGTAAGGAAATATTCTCGGAATTGGACGAAATCAACGCCCAGGGTCCTATTTTTGCACGAAGCTTCCAGAAGACCGAAAGGGAGACGAAGTGGGGCCACGAGGGGGGCACACAACAGGGCGGCGCGGCCTAAGCCCTGGCCGCGCTGGCCTGGTGTGTGGGGCCCTCGTGCCGCCACTTGACCTACCCTTCCGCCTACAAATAGCCTTCGTCGCGAAACCCCCTGTACCGAGAGCCACGATACGGAAAACCTTCCAGAGACGCCGCCGTCGCGAATCCCATCTCGGAGGATTTAGGAGATCACCTCCGGCACCCTGCCGGAGAGGGGAATCATCACCGGAGGGGCTCTACATCATCATGCCCGCCTCCGGATTGATGCGTGAGTTGTTCATCCTTGGACTATGGGTCCATAGCAGTAGCTAGATGGTTGTCTTCTCCGCTTGTGCTATCATTGTTTAGATCTTGTGAGCTGCCTAACATGATCAAGATCATCTATTTGTAATGCTACATGTTGTGTTTGGCGGGATCCGATGAATATAGAATATTATGTTAAGTTGATTATCAATCTATCATATATGTGTTGTTTATGTTCTTGCATGCTCTCCGTTGCTAGTAGAGGCTCGGCCAAGTTGATACTTGTAACTCCAAGAGGGAGTATGTATGCTCGATAGTGGGTTCATGCCTCCATTGAATCTGGGACAGTGACAGAAAGTTCTAAGGTTGTGGATGTGCTGTTGCTACTAGGGATAAAACATCGATGCTTTGTCTAAGGATATTTGTGTTGATTACATTACGCACCATACTTAATGCAATTATCTGTTGTTTACAACTTAATACCGGAAGGGGTTCGGATGATAACCCGAAGGTGGATTATTTAGGCATAGATGCATGCTCGGATAGCGGTCTATGTACTTTGTCGTAATGCCCCGATTAAATCACATAGTAATCATCGTTGATATGTATTGAATCTTTATTTGTCAATTGCCCGCCTGTAATTTGTTCACCCAGCATATTAGTTATCTTATTGGAGAGACACCTCTAGTGAACTGTGGACCCCGGTCCATTCTTTTACATCTGAGTACATTCTATTGCAATCTCTGTTTTTACTGTTCTTTGCAAACAAACACCATTTTCCACTCGATACGTTTAATCCTTTGTTTTCAGCAAGCCGGTGAGATTGACAACCTCACTGTTACGTTGGGGCAAAGTACTTTGATTCTGTTGTGCAGGTTCCACGTTGGCGCCGGTTTCACTGGTGTTGCGCCGCACTACACTCCTCCACCAACAACCTTCACGTGCTTCTTGGCTCCTACTGGTTCGATAACCTTGGTTTCTTTCTGAGGGAAAACTTGCCGCTGTGCGCATCATACCTTCCTCTTGGGGTTCCCAACGGACGTGTACATCTACGCGCATCAAGCAACTTTTTCTGGCGCCGTTGCCGGGGAGATCAAGACACGCTGCAAGGGGAGTCTCCACTTCCAATCTCTTTACTTTGTTTTTGTCTTGCTTTACTTTACTTTATTTATTGTCTTGTTTGCTTCATATTAAAAAAAACACAAAAAAATTAGTTACTTTACTTATTGTCTTGTTTACTAGCTCTATATCGAAAACACAAAAAAATTAGTTATTTGTCTTTACCTTATTTGCCTAGTTTACTTTATTGCTGTTATAATGGGTATTCCTGAAAATACTAAGTTGTGTGATTTCACTAGCATAAATAATAATGATTTTATATGTACTCCTATTGCTCCACCTGCTACTACAGCAGAATTCTATGAAATTAAACCTGCTTTATTGAATCTTGTTATGAGAGAGCAATTTTCTGGTGTTAGTACTGATGATGTTGCTGCCCATCTTAATAATTTTGTTGAACTTTGTGAAATGCAAAAGTATAAGGATATACATGGTGATATTATAAAACTGAAATTGTTTCCTTTCTCATTAAGAGGAAGAGCTAAAGATTGGTTGCTATCTTTGCCTAAGAATAGTATTGATTCATGGACTAAATGTAAAGATGCTTTTATTAGTAAATATTATCCTCCCGCTAAGATTATATCTTTGAGAAGTAGCATAATGGATTTTAAACAATTTGATAATGAACGTGTTGCTCAAGCATGGGAGAGAATGAAATCTTCGGTAAAGAATTGCCCAACCCATGGACTGACTACTTGGATGATCATCCAAACCTTTTATGCAGGATTGAATTTTTCCTCGAGGAACCTATTGGATTCAGCTGCTGGAGGTACTTTTATGTCCATCACCCTGGGCCGCAACTAAATTACTTGATGATATGATGATCAATTACTCTGAATGGCACACTGAAAGAACTCCTCAAGGTAAGAAGGTAAATTCTGTTGAAGAAACCTCTTCTTTGGGTGATAAGATTGATGCTATTATGTCTATGTTTGCAAATGGTAGATCTCATGTTGATCCTAATAATGTTCCTTTAGCTTCATTGGTTGCTCAAGAAGAAAATTTTGATGTGAATTTCATTAAAAATAACAATTTCAACAACAATGCTTATAGGAATAATTATGGTAACAACAACTATAGGCCATATCCTTCTAATAATGGTAATGGTTATGGTAATTCTTATGGTAATTCTTACAACAATAATAAGAGTGTACCCTCTGGTCTTGAAGTGATGCTTAAAGAATTTATTAGTACACAAACTGCTTTTAATAAAACTGTTGAAGAAAAGCTTGGTAAAATTGATATTCTTGCTTCTAAGGTTGATAGTCTAGCTCTTGATGTTGATCTTTTAAAATTAAAAGTTATGCCTAAGGAAGTTAAAGATGCTAGGTTTGCTAAAACAAATGCTATCCAAGTTCGAATTAATGATAATATTAGAATGTTGGCTGAATTGCATGCTAGGTGGGATAGAGAAGAAAAAAAAACTTGCTAAAGAAAATAATGTAGCTAAAGTATGGACTATTACCACCACTAGTAATGTTGATTCTTCACATGTTGCTGCACCTCCTACTATCAATGGTAAAATAATTGGTGTTGGCAATGTTTCTACTCCTAGTGCAAAGCGTACAAAATTGCCTCGAAACTCGCTGAAACCGCCGTTTGTGATAAAACTGCTGAAATTTTTCAAAATATTGGTGACAATGATTCCATTGCTGTAGAACATAATGGTTTAGATTATGATTATTGTCATATTACTGAAGTTATAAAGTTCTTACAAAAACTTTCTAGAAGTCCTAATGCTAGTGCTATAAATTTAGCCTTTACAAAACATATTACAAATGCTCTTATTAAAGCTAGGGAAGAGAAATTAAAACTCGAAGCTTCTATTCCTAGGAAGTTAGAAGATGGTTGGGAGCCCATCATTAAAATGAAATTCAATGATTTTGAGTTTAATGCTTTATGTGATCTTGGTGCAAGTATTTCTGTTATGCCAAAAAAGATTTATGATATGCTTGACTTGCCACCATTGAAGAATTGTTATTTAGATGTTAATCTTGCCGATAATGTTAAAAAGAAACCTTTGGGGAGGATTGATAATGTGCGCATTACGGTTAACAATAACCTTGTCCCCGTTGATTTTGTTGTCTTGGATATCGAATGCAATGCATCTTGTCCTATTGTGTTGGGAAGACCTTTTCTTCGAACCGTTGGTGCTGTTATTGATATGAGGGAAGGTAATATTAAATATCAATTTTCTCTCAAGAAAGGTATGGAACACTTCCCTAGAAAGAAAATGAAGTTGCCTTTTGATTCTATTATTATAACAAGTTATGATGTTGATGCTCCATCTCTTGATGTTACTTGATTTGCACTTTCTGCGCCTAGCTGAAAGGCGTTAAAGAAAAGCACTTCTTGAGAGATAACCCATGTTTCATTTTATTTACTGTATTTTTGAGTCTTGGAAGTTGTTTACTACTGTAGCAACCTCTCCTTATCATGTTTTTGTGCCAAGTAAAGTTTTTATGTTAAAGTTGATGATAGATTTGGATCGCTGCGCAGAAACAGCATTGCTGTCTGTCACGAATTCTCGCAGAAGTCTCTGTAAAAAAATCGAAAAAATCTGCAAATTTACGAGCGTGATCCTCATATATGTACGCAACTTTCATTAGTTTTGAGTTTTTCCATTTGAGCAAGTTAAGTGCCCCTGCCAGATTCATCTTTACGGACTGTTCTGTTTTTGACAGATTCTGTCTTTTATTTCGCATTGCCGCTTTTGCTATGTTGAATGAGTTTCTTTGTTCCATTAACTTTCAGAAGCTTTGTGCAATGTCCAGAAGTGTTAAGAATGATTGTGTCACCTCTGAATGTGTGAATTTTGGTTATACACTAACCCTCTAATGAGTTTGCTTGAAGCTTGTGTGAAGGAAGTTTTCAAGGGTCAAGAGAAGAGGATGATATACTATGATCAAGAAGAGTGAAAGGTCTAAGCTTGGGGATGCCCCGGTGGTTCATCCCTGCATATTTTAAGAAGACTCAAGCATCTAAGCTTGGGGATGCCCAAGGCATCCCCTTCTTCATCGACAACATTATCAGGTCACTTCTAGTGAAACTATATTTTTATTCCATCACATCCTATGTTCTTTACTTGGAGCGTCGGTTTGCTTTTATTTTTGTTTTTGTTTTGAATAAAGTTGGATCCCACCATTCTTATATTGGAGATATTACGCTCCGCTTTTTCTTATGGAACACTTGTGTTCTTAGTTGTGCTTTAATGTTTATGGCGAAAGCTGAAATTGCTTCGTTAAATTGCTATTTGGTTGGAATTGGAAAATGCTGCATATGGTTTGGTAAATTTGGCAATTGTTTGAGCTCTCATAGATCATGTTTAAGCTCTTGCATCATGTAGTTTAATCTATTAATGAAGAACTACCGTAGAGCTTGTTTAATTTGGTTTGCATGATTGGTCTCTCTAAGTCTAGATATTTTCGGGTAAAGTGTTTGAACAACAAGGAAGACAGTGTAGAGGCTTATAATGCTTGCAATATGTTCTTATGTGAGTTTCGCTGTACCTGTTCATACTTGTGTTTGCTTCAAACAACCTTGCTAGCCCAAACCTTGTACTGAGAGGAAATGCTTCTCGTGCATCCAAACACCTTGAGCCAAAAACCATGCCATTTGTGTCCACCATATCTACCTACTATGTGGTATTTTTCTGCCATTCCAAAGTAAATTACTTGAGTGCTACCTTTAAAATTTCATTCCTTTACCTTTACAATATATAGCTCATGGGACAAATAGCTTAAAAACTATTGTGGTGATGAATATGTAGTTATGTGTCTTAATTCTTATAAGTTGCTTGTTGAGCGGTAACCATGTTTCTGGGGACGTCATCAACTTTACCTTTGTTGGATATCATGTGAGATGCTATGCATGTTCGTCTTGTCTGAAGTAAGTGCGATTTTATGATCAAATGGTTTGAGTATGCATATGTTAGAGAAGAACATTGGGCCGCTAACTAAAGCCATGTATCATGGTGGAAGTTTCAGTTTTGGACATACAACCTCAATCTCTTATGAGAATATTAACTGTTGTTGAATGCTTAAGCATTAAAAGAGGAGTCCATTATCTGTTGTCTATGTTGTCCCGGTATGGATGTCTAAGTTGAGAATAATCAAAAGCGAGAATCCAATGCGTGTTTTCTCCTTAGACACTTGTACAGGCGGCATAGAGGTACCCCTTTGTGACACTTGGTTGAAACATATGTTATGCGATGATAATCCGTGTCTTCCGAGCTAAGTATGACACGGTGCGAGCACTATTAGTACTCTATGCATGAGACATGCAACTTGTAGGAAGTATTATGCATAGCACACATATGAATTATTACTACCGTTGACAAAATTGTTTCTATGTTTTCAAAACAAAAGCTCTAGCACAAAAATAGTAATCCATGCTTCCTCTCGCGAAGGGCCATTCTTTTACTTTATGTTGAGTCAGTTTACCCACTTCTTTCTATCTTAGAAGCAAACACTTGTGTTAATTGTGTGCATTGATTCTTACATGTTTACTTATTGCACCTCGTTATATTACTCTATGTTGACAAATATCCATGAGATATACATGTTACAAGTTGAAAGCATTCGCTGAAACTTAATAATCCTTTGTGTTGCTTCAATGCATTCTACTTTGAACTTATTGCTTATGAGTTAGCTCTTATGCAAATCTTATTGATACTTGTCTTGAAAGTACTATTCATGAAAAGTTTTGCTATATGATTCATTTGTTTGGTCATTATATTTGTTAGTAATCTTTTGTTCAGATCACTCCATTCATCTCATATGCTTTACAATAATGTTGATCAAGATTATGTTGGTAGCATGTCACTTCAGAAATTATTTGTGTTATCGTTTACCTACTCGAGGGCGAGTAGGAACTAAGCTTGGGGATGCTTGATACGTCGCAAACGTATCTATAATTTCTTATGTTCCATGCTAATTTTATTACAATACCTGAATGTTTTATACATACTTTACAGCATTATTATTCATTTTCTGGCACTAACCTATTAACAAGATGCCGAAGTGCCAGTTGTTGTTTTCTGCTGTTTTTGGTTTCAGAAATCCTAGTAAGGAAATATTCTCGGAATTGGACGAAATCAACACCCAGGGTCCTATTTTTGCACGAAGCTTCCAGAAGACTTAAAGGGAGACGAAGTGGGGCCACGAGGGTGCCACACAACAGGGCGGCGCGGCCCAAGCCCTGGCCGCGCCGGCCTGGTGTGTGGGGCCCTCGTGCCGCCACTTGACCTACCCTTCCGCCTACAAATAGCCTTCGTCGCGAAACCCCCTGTACTGAGAGCCATGATACGGAAAACTTTCCAGAGACGCCGCCGTCGCGAATCCCATCTCGGGGGATTCAGGAGATCACCTCCGGCACCCTGCCGGAGAGGGGAATCATCACCGGAGGGGCTCTACATCATCATGCCCGCCTCCGGATTGATGCGTGAGTAGTTCATCCTTGGACTATGGGTCCATAGCAGTAGCTAGATGGTTGTCTTCCCCGCTTGTGCTATCATTGTTTAGATCTTGTGAGCTGCCTAACATGATCAAGATCATCTATTTGTAATGCTACATGTTGTGTTTGGCGGGATCCGATGAATATAGGAGATTATGTTAAGTTGATTATCAATCTATCATATATGTGTTGCTTATGTTCTTGCATGCTCTCCGTTGCTAGTAGAGGCTCTGGCCAAGTTGATACTTGTAACTCCAAGAGAGAGTATTTATGCTCGATAGTGGGTTCATGCCTCCATTGAATCTGGGACAGTGACAGAAAGTTCTAAGGTTGTGGATGTGATGTTGCTACTAGGGATAAAAAATCGATGCTTTGTCTAAGGATATTTGTGTTGATTACATTACGCACCATACTTAATGCAATTATCTGTTGTTTACAACTTAATACCGGAAGGGGTTCGGATGATAACCTGAAGGTGGATTATTTAGGCATAGATGCATGCTGGATAGCGGTCTATGTACTTTGTCGTAATGCCCTGATTAAATCACATAGTAATCATCGTTGATATGTATTGAATCTTTATTTGTCAATTGGCCGCCTGTGATTTGTTCACCCAGCATGTTAGTTATCTTATTGGAGAGACACCTCTAGTGAACTGTGGACCCCGGTCCATTCTTTTACATCTGAGTACATTCTACTGCAATCTCTGTTTTTACTGTTCTTTACAAACAAACACCATTTTCCACTCGATACGTTTAATCCTTTGTTTTCAGCAAGCCGGTGAGATTAACAACCTCACTGTTACGTTGGGGCAAAGTACTTTGATTGTGTTGTGCAGGTTCCACGTTGGCGCCGGTTTCACTGGTGTTGCGCCGCACTACACTCCTGCACCAACAACCTTCACGTGCTTCTTGGCTCCTACTGGTTCGATAACCTTGGTTTCTTTCTGAGGGAAAACTTGCCGCTGTGCGCATCATACCTTCCTCTTGGGGTTCCCAACGGACGTGTACATCTACGTGCATCAACGACGACGTCCATCGTAGGCAAGGGCTTTTTGTCACCGGTGGCATGCTACTTTTAGGTGGCGAGAGAAGAATCGGCTTGTTTGCCACTGCCAGGTAGGCCCGAGAGTTAAAGAGGGGGGTGCGTGGACGAGATGGCTGTCTGCGGCGACGCGTTGCCAACCCAAATTTGGACTGTGAATGGATTGCCACGGACTAGTTCACTATGTTTGCGTCAACTCACTGAGCTGGGTTTGTATTGCCTTCATGCGTGCACAGGCCAAACGGACATCCACAGTCCATTTGCATTTGCATTGGGCCACCGGAGGTGCCCTACGTCAAATTTTGTAAAATTTGTCCAACTTTATTAAGAGGAGTGTACATTAAATCAATACCAAATCGGTACAACATGAAACTACATTTGAAGATAGATCTAGTGATAGTTAATTAGCATCATAAATATTGTTACTTTTCTTTGTAGGGTTGATAAAATTTTAAAATATTTGACTTAATGTAAGAGCAAGAATTACAAATATTCGGTAACGGAGGAGATAGGTAAGAGGGGTTGGATGCTTTCACCTTTGCATGCATTTCATCATTGGAACATGTTGACCTAGCATTCGGGTAGTTAACCTCGGTACAAGTCTCCTATCTCATGCCCACCATTTTTTCTCTCCCATCCCACCCACCTGCAGCTCCTCCTCCTCAAGGCCCATCTAGCACCTCCTCGGACAGATCCTTCTACATGTAGGGACATTCCCTTCTTCTACTCCTCCATTGGTCGCCATGGCATGTGACGCCATGGATGAGCCGCTCCTCCAATAAATCCTTCTACCCATAGAGCTCCTTACTACTTCCTTTCCTTCTCCATGAGTGGTCACGGGTTGGGACACCATCGATGAACTTGAGTTTGAGTTCATGATCCAAAACACGTGGATTCCCATAGTGGAGCTTGTGGGCCTTGGGAAGGCATCGGGATTGCAAGGAATAGGTCCCGATTCGCCTGACCTAGTGACGGAGAGGCTCCGGTGAGCTAGATTCGTTGTCGCGTGCACCGGCGAAATCGATGCTCCAACACATGGTATGTTTTCATGAATTTTTCCGATGTTGCATTTGTGTTTTTAAAATGTTGCAAACTCATGCGCAATTTCTACATATACATGAGCGAAATGCTACAACGATTATAGGTTTACTTTCAAATGTTGCTTCAATGCTGCAAATATTTTTGCGAGAAGTTGCAAATGTTATCCCCTCCCTTGCTGCATATGAGTGTTGATTTTTACTCTGGGATTTGCTGTGACGGGTGGGAATTTTGGGCGACTAGCGGAGATTCATTGCATGCACATTTGTTTTACTTCATAGGTGTTTTCAAAAGTCTACCATAACATGTGTATAGCTTTGACCCACTGAACAAAATGACGCAACGATGCTACAATGTCAAAAACATTTTTCTACACAAAGGGGTGGTATGCTACAATGATCAGATTGACGAGATTTGCTGTTTTAGTTACATATGACGGTAGGGAGGCGCCAGGCGGAGATGGAATCACACGATCCCTGGGGGATGCTCAGCACTATGCTTACTCATTTCCGTGAAGGGACGAACCATAAGAAAGGTTACTAAAGATCAGACAAATAGCTCCTGAGCTCCGAGCTCCAGGAAGATCGTTTTTTGAAATATTAGAAAATGGCATTTGAAACATTCAAAAAATCTAAAAAATCCTAGATGTAGATAGTGATGAAATCTACTGCTGGGTAACAGATCAATCCAAAAATCTTTGTATTTTAGGCCTAGAAAAACGGACATATTGTCAAAACTTGAAAATTTGCCAGCTTGTCATGTTTGTATAGCCTAGAACAATGAATTTGAATTGAGACTTTGTACGCTGGTGGACATCAGTATAATCTACACCTATGATTTTTGCTCTAAATTTTTTGAAATTTAAATTTTTTGATTTGGAACTTTTTGTTCTAAACCATGGAGCTCAGGCTCCATTTCTGGTTTAGGATCGCTTCCGGCTGAAGTTCGCACGGACGGTTGCACTATGGATGTAGCTATGGTCGCAAGAAAAATGTTGGAACTGGATAAGAAGTATAGAAGAACCAAACGGGCTACACTCCGACACCGAGACCAAGAAAGAAAATAAGATATACTCGAGGAAAAGCCTCTTGTTCTTTGAAGTATCCGTAGAAGGCCCAAGGGCGGTACTATACAAAAGGGTAAGTCGTTAGTCATGGATGATAAGCTAGATAGAATTCCACCAGAGTTTAAGAGTTTGCATAACATTTACATGGGATCTTCAAATGATTGGAAAAATTTCACGCCATTGTTTGCGAGGTAGGCGAGAAAGATGTATCATTTCTTCATGGAGCATACTGCATTAAAATGCTTAACATCAATCCCTCGAAGACTTGTTCAAACTCCAAAACTTCTAAGAACTTGAAACCATGCTCGCGAGGTACTGGTCGCTCTATCCTGCTCAAGATTGTATGCTAGCACTTGTGTCATCTAAAACCTTGAATTTATCTGTTGATCATAAATCCTAACCATCGCCGAGAGCAACACCCAAAAGAGACTATGACATGGTTTATCACAGACTCATGTCTCCATCATAGGGAAAAGTGACTACATATTCATGTCCTACAATCCCCCCCACCACCCCCCCCCCCCCAAATAATCCTTTTACTTTGTATTGTGTCACTTTTCCTCTTTAACTTGTTTTTTTTTTGGCGGAAAACACTTTACTTTGATTTGTGTGTTCACTTTCATTTGTTTTTGACGCATAAACCACTAGATACTCATTGGGTTAGTTCCTGCTTTGAACAAACATAATTTGGATGAATCCAGTAGGCTATGCAGGATGTCCTCAGTAACGGTTTTAACATCTTCAAAACATCTAATTGCAAGATGGGTAGTCTAATCTATCAATTTGATTTCCTTTCCTTTGCAGTCAATAGTCATCGTTACATGTGATACAATGTCTACCTTAGTATGATGTGTGCACGAAGGATGAAACACGAGTTGAATCCTATAATATAATGACTTTAGAAAGTCCCCTCATGATGTGTACCATAATATTTTGACACGAGGAAAAAAATATTTCCATCTCCAACTTCCATTCGCAGCCATCATTAACATTGAAATTCTTCAGCCCATCAGTCAGTTCTCTCACAGAGAATAGATGAAGCCCTCCTCCAAGAAGTGCATGTGACGTTCTCATTCAACAACGACAACAATAGCTAAAATTTATTTTCTACAAACATGGTAAATTTGTATCTTTGTTATTGACGTGCTACACTTGTATGTTAGATGGATCCAGCCAACTTCTGTTGTTGTTTTACACACTTATGCTTAGTATGAAATGTGCTTAATTTGACTTATATATTGATGTTCTCTATGAATTGTGATTATCTATATTTCGATTAAGTGTCTAGGTCTAATGCGGTCTCCATTAGGCTTGAATCTTGTCCAGAAAAAAGGGATCCACTAATGGTCCTACCAAAGTTGACCTTCAAGTGAGCTACTTTGCACACGCCATCTATATGGGTCTCCACCAGCTCTCGACCCACAAGGACATGTTAAGGGATGGCACCTCTACTAACGGATCGTCCAAGCGACTAGTTAGTGGACAGTCATCCGCTGACATTTACGATTGGTCGGTCATCATTACAAGTCCATCAAGGCGGATTGGCAACCTGCCTTGGTAGGATAGCCACGTATTGGCCAAAAGCACGTCAATGATTTGTTATTACAATTGACAAGTGGGGCCTACCAGTTGAGGTTAGACTTCCACTAGCACATGCCACCAAAGAGCGTTTAGGGGTGCTTATTTCATTCAACTCAATTGCTCAATACATCATAAATTACAAACTCTTGCCAAACAGAGTTTTGCAATATATACATATAGCAAGAGAAGAGGGACTAGCATGAGCTAAACATCCATAGTTGTGTTCGATTGACCGAGGAATTTCCTAAGAACTCGCTGAGCATAATTGTGGGCAAAACCTTTCAGATCTCTCTTGATGTCGGACACTTGGGCTTGTATCCTGGAAGTGGAGTTGAGAAGGATCACAAGGACATGTGTGGTACGGTGTCCCAATACATGTGATCGTTATCAAGCCTCCTGCTCGAGACGATCTTTGCAATAAGTTTTTTTTGAAGGATCTTTGCAATAAGTTGGTTGTCTATTAGAAATGTTGTCTTGTAAATGCGTAGCAACTCTAAATATTTCATAACAAGCAACGCATTTTTGGCTTCATCTTGCAAAACTCATGACATAAGGGGAGTAGAGGCTTTCAGTTTTAAGTGAGAATGAAAGTTAAAACATTGATAAGGGAAACATGTGGTGATTCATATTCAACAGATTCAATAAGATGTGAGTTAAAGAGATTTTGTTTTAAGTGAGGATTTTTAGTTTTGATGAAAGACTAGGAGGGCGCTGAACTCACCAGTAGGGAGAGTTAAACTCTTGGCATGGATGTTTGCATTTTCCTGGTTTTATTTCAGAATTTAACCGGCGCTATTTTTTCAATGGTAGGTGACGTGCCCGTCAATAACGAGGTGTCTGTGGTGACTTCATCAACCTCAAGATTTGTCGGCTCCGTCCCTCGGAGGTGCTCATAAGGGTATGTATGGTGTACGTGCGTGCGTTTATAGAGGTGAGTGTAACGCATGATTGTGAGTGTCTGGCTTGTATGTGTTCTAAAAAAAACATGTGAGATGATGACTGAGGTTAAGGATATGGAGAGGACGACGAGGAATTGAGCAAATGGAGAGAGAAAAAAATGCTAGACATGATAGCCCATGACACCCTCCGAACTTTGCATATTATTGTTGTCCTGTCACATCCCTAATATATCAGCCCTCTACTAGAACACATAAATGGTAAACTAAGGTAACATCGGGCGCCCCTAGATAGCGGTCGGCCGCTGGATCGATTTCGGGCGGTCACTTTCCGACAAAGTCAGCCTTTCCGAAAATAGCATATCCGCTCGTTTAAGTGTTTCTGTTTACGGCCATACGCCAGGAAAGCGGGACGACCACTGGCAAAACTAAATCGCTGATGGTGGGATTCGATCCCACGCCCTCAAGGCCGCACGCGCTGGACACAACCACCTGTGCTACCGCTGGTTCGTGTCATTACAGGGAGAGCAACCCTTTTCTTACTATCAGAACAAGCACGGTATAAGTAAAAATTAAATCATTAGAAAAACCAGCAAATGAACGAGAGAAGTTAGTAAACGTGAATAATTCCCGACCCTAAAATTTAATTTTATTCAAATATTTTGACTATATTTTTAGCTCATAAATTATCAAACCATCTACCAGTTGTTTATCAATGGAAAATGGAAAAAATTACCGGCCTCAAAAATTAAATTTATTTAAAATATGTTGACGACTATTTTAGTACATAAGGTTATTTACCAGCCCCTCTGTTCGCTATTTAGCAATGGTAAATGTGATAAGTTATCAACCCAAAAATTTAATTTTATTTAGAGTATGTTAGAAACATTTTAGCTCATAATTTATCAACCTCTCCGTCCGTTATTTATCAATGGTAAATGTGAAAAGTTATCGGCCTGAAAAACTAATTTAATTTGGAATATTATGGGAACATTTTTAGCTCACAAATTATCAACCACTCTGCCCATTATTTATCAACGGTAAATATAAAAAGTTATGGACCCGAAAAACTAATTTTATTTAAAATACTTTGAGAAAAATTTAGTTCTCAAATTTATCAGTCCCTCAGCCCGTTATTTATCAACAATAAATGTGAAAAGTTATCGATCCGAAAAGCTAATGTCATTTAGAATATTTTGGGAAAAATTTTAGCTTAAAATTTATCAACCCCTCTACCCATTATTTAATCAATGGTAAATGTGAAAAGTTATCGACCCAAAAAGCTAATGTCATTTACAATATTTTTGGAAACATTATTAGCTCACAATTTATCAACCCCTTTATTCGTTATTTATCAGTGGTAATGGGAAGAGTTATCTACCTGAAAACCTAATTTTATATAGAATATTTTGGGGACATTTTTAGCTCACAATTTATCAAACACATGGTCAGTTATTTATCATCCGTAAATATGAAAACTTATCGACCTGAAAAGCTAATTATATTTATAATAGTTTTAGGACATTTTTATCTCTCAAATTTTTCAACCCGTTTGACCGTTATTTATCAACGGTTAATGTGAAAATTTATCAACCCGAAAAATAGTAGTATATTTGAGTGAAAAGTAGTAGTTTATTTAAGTTGCAAGTGGTAGTTTATTTGAGTTGCAAGTGGTTCCCCACCCGTATTCCCCCATAAAACCCACTAGCCCGAAAAAGGGAATTAAAAATAATATAATCTAGTAATTTTGATACAAATAACACAAACAAGTAAAATGTAGAATTATTAAAAAAGGGTTGTAGAAAGGGAATTGACAAAAAAAAATTAACTACAGCCAGGCCTGCACCCACGACCACACAACCAGGCCACGCGCCCAGGCCATCGTCGCTCGGTCTCCCTCGGTCCCTCCACGATATCTCTCTCCTTGAATCCCCTCCCTGTCCCCCAGTCAATCCAGAGCAGGGCGTCGCCGGCAGGCGCCGCCGCCTCCTTCCCCCGTGTCGGCGAGCGCCGCACGCTGCCGGTTCTCCCCGCGCAGGCCAGTGTCGGACGCCTCCGCCCCATCCCATCTATCCCCCGGCCGACGCTTCCCCGTCCCATCCAGAGCAACGCGGCGCCGCAGCCGCCTCCTTCCCCCGTGCCGGCGAGTGTCGCCCGCGGCCGCGCCTCCCCGTGTAGGCCAACGTCGAGCGCTGCCGTGTCCTCAAGTTCTAGCAAGAATCCTCCGCCGACGCCTCCGGCTGTCCTAGTGCGATTCCGGCGACCGCCGTCCCCTCCCCGTTCCGCTTGATTTCTCCGGCGTGTCGGCCAGGTCGAGCTGCGCCGGCAAAAACGGATGGAGCCGTGGAGACACTGACCACCGCTCCATCTCCACAGGATCCAACCATGTTCCAGAAAAAAGGATGAGGAGCGCGTTCGGAGAGGAGGAAAAGTCAAACACGCAAAGGGAATTGTAGTCGCGCTAGGGCGCGAGCGCTATCGCGCCAAAAAAAAAGTGACCGCTGGAGCGGTTGAGTGCCAGGAAGGGGATTCGGGTAACATCAGGTTTAATTTTTTTTGGATGGAATAATATTCCACTAGAATTCACTAGATTGCGACAGATGAAATAGGGGTAAAAAAATGAAATTCACGCCAAATAAAAAACGAATCAATGTCTAGTTCGACGCATATTATTAGGTCAGACCCTTTGCTCCGGGGACACCTGGTGGAGAACCCTGTCCGTCCGGCATTCGGTGTCCGCACGTAGAAAAAACTAGTTGATACCCCGCGCGTTGCGGCGGACATAATAGATGATTGTTGTGTATGGAAAAAATCTTAAACAATATATCAAAATGCGGAGAAAAATTTGTGAGGAATGAAAGTGTAGAATACTGAATATGTCCTAGTAGCAAGTGTAACATAGTGTTTTTTTTTAGATGGAACGACCCGGTATTCTTTCCATTATGTCAAACTTCCAAGCATAATCCGTGTCAACAATTACATAATTTTTTTTGTGGGATCTGGCTTAGCCAAGCTAATGTTGAATGCTATCTCCGCTCAAAGATCAGCACTACATGTCCTCGGGCAACAATTACGGAGAAGGAACAAAAAGGAAGCTTGTGGTTGTGTGGTTCAAAACCTAGTTGTCAATCTCGAATATGACTTTTCAGCATCCCGATCGGGTTGCCCTGTCAAGTGTGTGTGGAAAAGAACGGGGGCCTCAACTGTAAGTGCTTCAGCTTTTGGTTTAGTTTTCTATAGCTCCCAAGCTAGCCGTTTCTGTTCCTGATCATGTAGGTTGATCTTCAGAAAACTAATAGGAAGTGGAGAACACCTATGATCTTGCACGCTGGCTTCTACCATTTTCTTCTTTCTCAGACTTTCAACATAATCTTGGCTGTCTATTTCCACAGATTTTTCTAGTGCTTCAATACTCATAATCTGATCCCTGGTATTTGGTTTGATCGACCATGTGACTCTTGTGCAGAAGGTTGAATCTGCAATCTGGACACAAATTTTTTGGAGAATAAAAGGCATCATCATGTAATCCAACTACTGTATAGCATGGGTGGTAAATTACCGACAAAATAAGTAATGACACAGGCTCCGTCATTAAATTATAGCAATCTGGCAGTGTACGATTTGTTGGAATAATACATAAAACAGAAACTCCCGCAAAATAAACTCAAACAATACTAACAGAGCTGGACAGAATACATGGTACATGATAAACTAAAAGAGATGCAGTCCTTCTTATGCGCTGACGATGAGCGTTAAACTGCCAATAAGCACTTATAACCTGGAAAGCTCTGGAAACAAAGTGCAATTCAATTGATAGATATGCCCACGCCTAGAGTCCTGTAAACGTAGAGTAGATAATGAAATCAAAAGAAGAAGGGGTAAAGACTGTCAAGATTGAAGATCTGAGACGGATGTAGGAAATTTCATCACACAACGACATTGGGAGGCAGGCAACAACAATTCTGAGCAGTCTGTACAAAGAGAAGAGCTCACCGAGGGGGCTAAAATACGTAGAGAGCTGCAACAGACAGCCGAGGAAGCTATTAAAATCATTAGAGATCTCTATGACGGAATGCTCCAAGGGAAATTCAGAAAAACATCAGATATAGAGCTTCACGAAATACATATAGCACATAACAAAATCAACGGCAAGATAGATAGCACATGTGAGATGAAGAAGTTAGGAACTGTCCTGCTGGTTTGCAGATCGAGCGTGCTCTTGTCCAAAAACACCAGCACAGCGTGCAGATTTCTCGACAGGGGCATTTGAGGAGCTTAAATAGGAGGCAACCTTGAGGATTAAATACACAATCTTAACAGTCAGCGGATGGAAACCATCAAAAACGATAGAACTGAACAGACCCTGGCCTCGTGGAAGATATCGGGACATGGAGCGTTACCATCCAATAGCCGAAGGAGTGAATACAACAGATAAATGGAAAATCGGGAGGCATCCAGCAGTTTTTGGTGGGAGGCTTCCGTCAGTTTCTGGTGGGAGATCAGCCGGAACGGCCGGCGATTGATGCGACGATAGCGAGCATGTCTTGCCGACCGACCGAAAACACATTGTTTCTCGTCCTGTTGTAGTTGGAGAAGAAGAACCGGAGGTGGGCTAGCTAGAGAGAAGACATAGCCCGTAGATTTTAGTCTGGGTTGGGCCGGTCGAGCGGAATAGACGGTTCGGCTCTGGCTGGCCAGAGGGAGAACGTGGGGAGGAATGAGAGACTTGGATAGATATAATCAAGACCGCACTTGTGAAATCCAACGTACAGGGTTAAATGGGGTGACGTGGCTGCATCTGCTTTGAGCTTGCAAACATTAATTGCATCTTAGTGGGGATGAATTTTATAGATATTATAGATAAGTAGAACTCGACGCCTACGCCCACGCCTGTGATCACCCAGACGGCGATTTGTAGCCCCAGGTCCGACATGGCGTCGGCGATACGGTTAGCGATCACGTTCGCAAGCGCCACCGAGATCGTCCACACGGCGAGCCTGACCCGCCACCGCTCGGGCGCCGCCGCCGTGTCGTCGCGCCGCAGGTGGCTCAGCTTCACGAGGCAGCAGTAGAGCAGCGCGGTGAAGTAGTAGACGGCAATCACGAAACCCAAGTCCCGAAAGCTGTGGCGCGCCAGGTACACGCCCAAGGCGAAGCTGCAGATGAGGACGAGTGGCAAGATCACCAGGAACGCCCAGTGGCCCCATCTGCGACGCGCCGGGCCCTGGCCCAGCTGCTCCACATGCGGCGCCGGCCGTGGCGGCGGGTCATGCGCCACCGGGAACGACGTCGTCGCCGCCGCGGGTTCCATGCGCACCGGTGTTGCTCAATGTGGCGGTGAGCTCGAGCTGCAGCTGCTGCTGCCACAAAATGTGGATCGGCACGAGCAGCGGTTTTCTCCTCGTAAAGAGTAGTCGCATCCGCTAGGAAAGAGCAGAGGTCCTGAAGAGGCGAATGGGCAAGCGCGTCCGCGTCCCCAGATCGATGCAGTAACTGAATCTGTCAAAAGTGGTCCTGCACACATTCTAAATATAATCGGCTTCGTCTGAACAACATTGTTACACTTCAGGGATCGGAAAGATGTACTACTCGCACGTGGTAGACATGGTAGGTCGCATTCGCATCCCTTGACTCGCACGTGGGAAGTAAAGAATGGATCGTTTGGTTCTCAGAAGGCTTGTGTTGTGGCCCAACCAGTTCTTAAAGCACCTCCCTCTGAACCTGCCCATGGAGAAATGCCCGAATTAACGATTTTCACCGGGTCTATCATGTTCTCAGCACTAGCGATGCAACCATTGCACCTCAAGGAATGTGACTTGTTTAGGCTCACTCTACCTTAAACTTTTTCACCCATTCACTTCAAATCAACACAACCATGGTTCATATCAATTAGATGGGCGTCGATCATATGAATCCATTTCGACAATCGGTTTTGAGTTTCTGCAGCCGTAAATTGTAATTTTTTTTGTTCATGCTTAGAGATTTTTTGAATGAATTTCATCAAATTTGTCGCACACGGTCAACCTTTTAAAATTTCCTTTGAGGGGTAGGTTCACCTCACCATTACGCACAACTCTCCTGTTGTAAGTTTTTTGTTTCGATAAATAAAGACAGATAGATAAACAACTCACTAGTATACTGTAACTTGTATGTACATAGTAGTTCATTTGGATGTAATGTAACATGTTGCTCAGTGTCTCACTTGTCTTCTTAATCGTCTTGTTCATTGGTTCATGGTGGTAACCACCCTTGGTAGCGGCATGGTGGTATTTCCGTGCGCCGTCGTGTTATGCTTTGTGCCCGACATGGTCATGGTAGGTGAGATGTAAGAGAGTGTAATCCATTGTGGTACCTCTGTCGTCAACGGCGTCGTCATGGTGGTATTTTCGGGCATCGTCGTGGTAGACTTTCTTCCCAACTTCGTGAACGATGACATCATCATGGTAGGCGAGAGGTAGTAATCCATGGTGGTAGCTACCATCATCGTCGTCGGCTTCATGGTAGTATTTCCACGCATCATCATGGTAGCCCTTGTGTCTGGCTTCATAGACGGTGGCGTGGTGATGATTGTGGTATGTGAGAGGCGGTAATCCATGGCATGATGATCTTTTCGCATGCACGCGTGGTGTTAGGCTTCGTGGACAGCCTTTTGTCATACGTGTGTGGATCACATAACCACCCGGCTCTTTATCTTCGAATTTGTGGATTGAATTTTCTATACATTTTCCTTATATAGGAAAAACGAAAAGCAACACACGGGTGGTCTAAACGAGGATAATGTTTACTCGATAGTAACGGCCTGTTCATCCACACGGCCGGTGGTCCAGCAGAGAGACCCATAATTCAAAAACTCTGCTCCGGTGACGTCTGGTGGGGCAGGACGCCAGTCCGATGCCCACGCCGGTGATCACCAACACTGCGATCTTCAGCGCCACCCGACGATCACCAAGGCGACGCGGGCGGCGATGATGACGGCGAGCGCCACCGAGACCACCCACACGCCGATCGTGACCCGCCGCCGCTCGGGCGCCACCGCCGGGTCGTCGCGCCGCAGGAGGTTCTGCTTCACGAGGCAGCAGCAGAGCACCACGACGAGGTCGTAGGTGACGACCACGAAGGCGAGCTTCCGCGGGCTGCGCCGCACCTGGTACGCGTCCCACGCGAACTCGCCGGTGAGGACGAGCGACACGACCGCCAGGAACGCCCAGCGCCCCCACCCGCACTGCTGCTCCGGGGCCTCGCCCAGCTGCGCCGTCTGTGGCACCGGCCGCGGCGGCGGGTCTCGCGCCACCGGGAAGGACGTTGCCGCTTCGATATCCATGTGCGCCGCCGCAGACGGCGGGTCTCGCGCCGCCGGGGAGGACTTCGCCGCTTCGATATCCATCTGCGCTGGTGGTGGGCAAGGTCGTCGTGAGCTCGAGCTTCTGCTGCTGCTGCCGATGTATAGGTGAGTGGACGGAGCTGCTGCACGTGCGGACGCGCTGTGTTGAGCTCTACGTGACCACATGAGCAGCGCCTGCCTTTTATACTCGGACAGAGTAGCCGCTTTTGTGGAAGAAGCAGAAAAGACCCACCTTCTAGGAAGAAGCATAGAAAAAGGAGGCAAACATTCAAGCGCGTCTGGCTTCTCCGGTTTCTCCCCGGGTCCCAGGGGTAGTCAACAGCTACACTTGCTTAAATTCTGAACGAGTGGTAGTTAACCTAAATCATTCTCTTTTAGTCTTTTGTGTGGTCACCTGGGGATGGAGAAGACCCTCCACCTATATTTTATTCAAATTTTATTTTGCCTATAAAGCCGATTTTTGGAGGAACTAAAAGGAAGATAAAACAAAAGCACCAACACACGGAAGGGGGCGGAACAAGTGGACTTGAGAAGCACTATCCAAATTGCTTGCATGCCGACCATCACCAAGACGACAACAACTCACTTGTTTATTTTTGCGAAATTCCACCTATATATTAATATTCATCGATAGTAGTACAAATAACTCAAAAATAATAAAAATTATCAATAGGTATTTGGACCACCTAGCGACGACTAAACACTAGAACGAGTCGAAGGTGCGCCGCCGTTCTCGTCCCTTTCATCACCGGAGTCACGCAAAGCTTGTCGTAGTAGAACTTATTGTAGTAGACAGACGGTAAGGCGTCGTGCTAAGGCCCCGAAGAACCAGCGCACCAGAGCAGTAACTATCGCCAATGATGACAATCTTAGATCCCAAGAGACTGACATGAAACCATACCAACGAACATAAAAACCGACCGGGTCCCTAGAGATTCACCGGGCACACAACTCCATGTGTCCTCCACCAGTGCTTAATTAACGCACCACCGGAGCGAGAATAGTACAAGAAGAACCTTATTCTAACTTTAAGATGTAGTCGCCGCCTCAACATCCCGAAAAAGATACCGAAGAACAACCTACAAAAAAAACGGAAACTCCCCGCCAGCGGCCATATCTCCAAGGCCCCAAGACCGCTGGAGGCGGAGCGGAGGATAAAACCCTAGAATTGGTTTTGTGGCGGAGCCGCCTACTGATCCTCTCCTGGCTGGATGTACCATACCCTCTACAACCTAATAACAACTGACTTGTTTGATAAACAGATTACATAAGCAAGTGATTTAGATATTCTTGGAAATCTGGCAGGGGTGGCAGTCGAATGTTTAAACCTTGACGTGGACCAAAGACTATCAATGATAGAGAAAGCAGAGCGCCTTCTCATACTGAGCGATCTCGTAAGTTGTAATTAGCTTGAGGCAAAAGTGTATGTGTTATGAACGACATGTACGTGGCCTGACGAACAATGTGGTAATCTTTGCTATTTTGGTGCGTCCGCGTACCAATAATGCCGTGTTTGCGTAAGTGTAGCATTGTCGTCCACGCACCATTGCTATTTACTTTCCTCCGTTCCTAATTAACTGCGAAAATGCAATGGTATTATGCGAAAATGCAATTTACTTTCCTCCGTTGATATCACAGCCGTTCACATGCATAAGGATGCTCATTTGTGGGGTCCGCCAGCTTACCCACTCATTGCAAAAGATTCTCTTCTTAAAATACACTACTAATTCTAAAATGGGTATAACTTTCGCATAATAAATGTAAATGAGATTTTATTTGCATATTTGACTTCCTCCCGACGAACTCTTCAAAATGAGTCTAATATTTAAAAAAATTAAATGGATTTCGTGAACTATATCTATAGAGTCCTCTATTGTTTGCGCATGTAGTCCGTATGCCATGTTCATGTGGTCCTGCGAAAAGTACTGCTGGATTTATGAAGTCCTTGTTAATTTTTCATATGGTACAGTTATTTTTACATACATGACAGCTGTAGATTCTTTTTTTATGTGGGGTCATGTTGGACCGAATCTTGAGGAACACAACTATAAACAACGGTTGTGATATCAACCGCGCCCATTTCATAAGCACAATCTGCGGGTCGAATTAAGTGACTCAATTTTATCTACATCGAGTACAAAATAAAAGATGCAACAATGGTTTCGACAACGGATATACAGTTCAAACCCTCTGCTCGGGGGACACTTCGAGGAGAGGACTGTCCGTCCGGCGTCCGGCGTCCTCACGGGCAATGAGAGCATCTCCACTCGTCTCCCCGACGAGGCTCCCGAGCGACGTTTTTTCCATCCGGACGGCGTAAATCGACTCAGTCGCGCCCCCGGTTCCTCGTTTTCGTCCGGATTTGGCCCTTCATCCATCCGGCGAGCCCACGCCATCCCCGGTCCCCCGGGGCGCGCTCGGGGACTCCGGACGAAAGATTTTGGCGCGAAACGTCGTGTGGACCCGCGTAGTCGGCGACAGGAAAACCAAATCCTGTCGATTTTCCCTCCAATTTGCTTGCATATCCCCATTCCCTCCAATTTGCTTGCATATCCCCATTCTCTCCCGCCGAATTTGTCCATCCTCCTCCTCGTCTTCCAGTTCCCAGTTCCCGGCGGCGTCTTCTCGTCCACCACCGCTCTCCTCCTCGTCTTCTCGTCCACCACAATGCCGCCGAAGGCGACGACGAGGAAGCCGCGGGCGAAGAAGGAGCGGCCGCCGGGCATGACGAACGCAGAGTGGGCGGCGGACGAGAAACGGCGCGAGGTCGAAACATGCGGCAGGGCGGAGAGGGTGAAAAAAGCCGCCGCCAAGAGGGCGGCGGCGGCGGCCCAGGACGAACAAGCGAGGAAGATCAGCATGGCCATGAGCAGCGGCGGCGGCGCCATGTTTCCCGGCCAATGGCCGACGCAAGGTACAACCAGTTCCCCGTCGTCCTTCTCCCCTTCGATGTACTCGCCGTCGCCGCCTGCCATGTTCCAAGAGGGCGCCTACGTCCAACCGTCCAGGTTCACGCCGTCGCCGCCCGAGCTTGACGTCGGCAGCGGCGGCCAGTTCGAGGGCACCTCGCCGGCCATGCGACGAGGGCCGCTCCCGTTCGGTGCGATGGCGGCGCCGAACGAAGAGGAGATCCACGAGATGATCACCTCCGGCTCCATGGCCGCCGCTGCGAGCCCGGGGTTCTTCATGGCCGCCGTCGCCGCGAGCCCGGGGTTCTTCACGCAAGAGGAGGCGAGGGCGACGGCAGCTGTGGCGGCGCGCAACGAGCATCGGGAGGATGTTGCCGACGGAAGCCAAGCCGTCGAAGAAGAAGACGAAGAAGAAGAAGAGCCAACTCAAGCCGCCGCCAACCTGTCGAAGGGGAAGAAGAAGAGGAAGAAGGACTCGCCGCCTGCCGAACCGCGTATCAAATGGACGCCGAAGGAAGAGGAGTGCCTCGCCGAAGCTTGGATGACCGTGTCCATGAACGGCATAACCGGGGCCAATCAGTCGTTCGACACATATTGGCTTCGAGTGAAGCAGGCGTACGACGAACGCAAACTCGTCGATCCCTACTTCAAGAAGACGAACATGAACGTGTACCGGGGAGAGAAGGCAATGGCCACCCATTGGGGGATTATGCAGACGGCGTGCAGCAAATGGCACGGCATACAGGAGGAGGTGGAAAAACGGCCGATCAGCGGCCACGACTTGGAGCAAAAGGTATGCTCCGTCGACCCTGCATCACCGAGGTACATCATCGTGAGCTGACCCGTATCGCCGTGCTCTTTTTCCCCAGCTGCGCCGTGCTTTGGACATGTACACGGACGACACCGGCATGCAGTTCAAGTTCCTGAACGTCTACGCCCGCCCCGAGAACTGCGAGAAGTGGAAGGAAACCCGCACGACCCTCTCGAAGAGCAAGACCGAGCAGTACAACCCCAACGCTCCGGCGGCTAGCGCGGCGGAAGGGCGCCCTGAACTCGGCCAGAAGAAGCTCAAAGAGCTCAAAAAGACGGGCAATCCCGCCGACAGGATGCAGGCGTCGATCGACAAGTGCTGGGCCGACTTGAGGTCGCATGCCGACGGGAGGAACGACAAGTTCGACGGCAGGTGGCGGGAGATGCTCGCCAACCAAGGCGTTCGGATCGCCCTGCTGAAGACGACGGCGGCGGCGAAGAAGAGGAACACAGACTTGGCGTTCCTGATGGGCGGCGGCAACATGGAACTGATGGACGAGGAGACGAGGAATTGGTACCAGGGCCATCGCAGCGACATCCTCGGAGCCACTCCGGCCAGTCCTTCGTCGTCTCCGCCGGCTCCTACCTCGGCTTCCTCACCGTCCACCTCGTCGACTGCCGCTGCTTCGACGTCCACTGTCATTGCTTCGTCGTCGACTGCCGCAGCCGCTTCGGCCACGGCGTGTGAGGAAATTGGTCCGTCGGACACCGCCGTGCCGGCCGGGACTGCCGATGAGCCTTTTTCCGTGTAATTTCCCTCCGATCGTCGATCTGTGGCTGTCCTTTTGCTCCTTTTGCCGATCAACTGGCCGTACTTGTAGCGCGGGACGACGCTTTGTTTGAATTTAAACTATGTCCGCCGAACTTCGGGTGGACGACTGGAAATACGGTACTTCCCACAACTTAATTTCGTCCAATCCGGCGGTTGTTTCGTCCGGATTTCGCCGTGGAGAGCGCCAACGAGTGGAGATGCTCTGAAGAAGTAGAACGCGAGGCATATGCCGAAGCTGGTGAGCCACCAGACGGCGTTCTTCAGCCACGGGTCAGGGGTCGCTTCGGCGACGCGCATCTCGATCGTGTACGCCAGCGTCACGATTCACGAACACCACCCACGCGGCAAACCTGACCCGCCGCCACTTGGACGCCGCCGCCGGGTCGTCGCGGCAAAGGAGGTTCAGCTTCGCGAGGCAACACCAGAGCAGCGCGATGAGGTAGTAGGCGACGATCACGAAGGTGAGGTCCCGCCGGCTGTGGCGCGCCTGGAACACGCCCCATGCGAAGCTGCCGGAGAGGAGGAGCGACACGGTCACCAGGAACGCCCAGCGCCCCCACCCGCGCTGCTCCGAGCCCTGAGCCAGCTGCTCCGTCTCCGGCAAGAGATTCGCCGCGGCAGGTTCCATGCGCGGCGGTGGTGAGCACTTGATTGAGCTCGAGCAGCTGCTGCCGGCGTACTTATGTGAAGTTTGGACTTAGCTAGTTATGCACGTCTGGGCGCGCTGGGTTGAGCTCCACACGAGCAGCCGTTGTCTTGTAGTGGTATAGGAGAGAAGAGTAGCCGCCCTTGTTTGGAAAAGTCAAAAACCATAGAAGAAGCGGCATAGAGTAAGAGCATCTCTAACACAGCTCGTAAAAGACCCAAAACCGAAAAATAACCGTCAGTTTACGGGTTCGGGCCGAAAAATGGCCCGATCAGTGACCGTAAACGAAGCAAAACTGAAAATATTTTTTCGGGCTGCGTTCGATTCGCTCCGTCGGCCTGTATTTGTAGGGGTCGAAAGGTCGAACTGAACGCTGAAATTGTACTCCTAGTGTTGTTTTGGCGGGCTGAAACTTCAGCTCCAAACAGTGCACTTCCGCCGGAAGACTACCGGACCAAATTCGACAAAATCCGGCCGAATGTCAACCAAATTTCGGCGGGGCCGTGCGTTGCGAGCTCGGAGAAGGGAGAGCGGACAGCTGGCCGGCCACGAGTTCGCCGGGCGCGGCCGGGGCGGAACTGGAGGCGTCCGTGACTGATGTAGCCCCGCTCACCGACGTCGCTACACCAAGACCAACAAGTCCCCCAAGTGGACCGATGACACGAGCCCGAGTTAAAGCTCTACATGATGAGGTGAACTCGCTCCTCACCACCCTTGATCTTGGTACCCCTTTGGACGGAATGCTACCTCATGCCGATGTGTTATGTGTCATTAGGTACAAGGCGCATCAAGACCCCGGAGAGGAGGACATGCCATGGCCAAGGGAAGGAGAGGAGCAGCTGGACATGGAGATGATCACGAAGCCGAACCCGACGTCGCTCGAAGCGCTCCAAGGAAGAGAAGGACGCTGGCCGGCCCAGGACCCGGTCAGACCGGCCCCACAACCGGACGCCCCGGTCCCAGGTCCGGTCAACCGGGCGCATCTCCATCGTACCGGACGAAGACCGGAAACCTCGCAGACTCCCGGTTGGCGCCCGGTCGACCGGACCCAGGACCGGACCACCCGGTCATAGGCCCGGTCAGACCGGATCCAAACCGGGTCTGACGGGAATGACCCACCAAACTGCCTAAATTATCCATCCGCGTACCTGTTCGCCCTTGCTGGCCATGTATGCCTATATAAGTAGCCTGGACCCCTTCTTTACCCTTCAGACTTGTTTTGAACTCAAACCTACCTTTGAGCTTAGTCTCCCTAGGGTTACCATCCCTCTGTAATCAAGGCATCCTGGTTATTGATTTGGATATTGTTGAGTGAGATTCTAGTACAAGTTACTCTCTCTCCCTCATCAATCTCTTCTTCTCCAACCCCAATCTCTCTCCGGGAATTCTGCCGCGTGCCTCTTCCTCGGAGATTCTATTGGCGTGGTCCATCGAGCCACGGGGGTAAGCATCGGGTGTATCGGGTTGGTGTGTGTGCGTGAGTATCGACGTTCTTCGTGTTCTTCGTGTTTCTCGCGTTCTCCCAACTCTTCCCTTGGTCTTTGGGGTCAAATCGCGAGATCGGGCCACTCCCGGGATCTTAGATCTCATCATATGGTATCAGCAGCTCTTGGTTACCGCGGATTTGACCCTCCACCCATCCTATTTCGTTTCTAGAAAATTTTCCAAAAAATCCCCAAAAATAGCCCCAAATTGCCTCTTGACCGATCTGTGATTTGGTTGCGTTTTGAGTGGTTTTGGTCCGTGGATCTGGTGTTGTTGTGCTTGATCTACTATTTCCCCAACTTTGAGCCTCCAATTCCAGCGTTTTCCCGTCGATTTGCTCTTTGGATTTGGTTTGGGGAAGAACAGGAGAGAGAAATCGACGAACCCGGTTGAGACCCGGTCAACCGGACCCCAGACCGGACGAGCCGGCCCAGAACCCGGTCGACCGGGCGGCAACCGGATCCATCCGGTCCTCGGTCCGGTCCAACCGGCCCCAGACCGGGCGCAGCTCCGCGCCCTCCTTCGAGCTCGATTTCCGGCGACAACCACCACCTCCACCACCACCACCATCATCGCAGGTATAACTTGCAGTTTTCCCTTGTAACCCCTCTTCCTTTTGCGATCTATCCCATCGAGCATTGCTTGTTTAGTGTTGCGAGACATTGCACGTGGCCCCGCATTGTGAGGTGTGTGTGTCGTGTTGAGTAAAGCATCCAAGCAAACACTCGTGTGGCAAGATAGCAAAAGCGAGGCTAACGCTAACATAGTGCGTCAAAAAGCCCCAAAAACACAAAAAGAGTGCAAGTAGCACCATACATCCATACATCCATATATCCATACATACAAGGCGAAGTATCCAATGAAAACCATGATTCGGTGAAAACCTGGAAACTAACATCCTCAGTCGTCTGATCGTTGATGGTTGGCACAGATCAGTAGTGGACTCCCCCACCGGCCACTTAACCCACTTTTCAATTTAACCCCCTATGAATTACTCACGATCCGGGAGATCTTAACACCTCCTCCGTGATCATCTACTTTGATCTCACGTACGTGAACATGGTGCCGCCGGCCGTCGTCCTTGGCGATCCGGACGCGACGGAGACTCTCTGTTCAGACCTGGAAACCCACTTTTCAGCGCCCCCACGGGATGGTGACTTGGTAGCTGTGGCGCGGCCCGCACGCGACGGCGGCTGGGCGCTGCTCCACTCACCGACGGACTCGGCCCGGCAGATCGGCGCTACGTTGGTGCAGGCCGTGGTTGCCGTGATGCACACATGACGGCGGCTTAGCATCTGCGACGCTGCCCTACGATGCACTGAATCGAAGGACGCGACGCTTCCCAACGCGCACAGGCCTGACTACGACATCTTAGTTCTACAGCGTCACTTGGTTCTCTAGGTTGTTCTTTCTGAAGTTGTACCTGAATGTTGCAGTTTTGATGTAATACAGAATCTTGTATAGGCAGATTTTATTGTTGTACGTGAATCTATTATTCTGAATTATGTCCAACTCAATGGAAGTTTATTGAATCAGTTCTGTGAAGATGATGTACTGTAATATGTCGATGAACCCTTTCCCTGATGAGCAAGTACAACACATGTTCGCCTCATTATTTGACAACTTCGGCTTGGTCAAAATAAGATGATACATGAAGAAATAGAACGACAAAAGAAGAGGCTCAAGCTCAATACAAAGTCTCACAAAAACATTCTGGAGTGCAATACTGAATAGTTTGAAAACCAAACAACTAGTTTAGATTGCTATTCACAGTAACAACTAGACTGATCTGAGGAACTACGATATTCAGAAATACATATCTAAGAACTTCAATCTTCATGTTTAAAATTGCAAGCATGAACTTCTTGGACTGCACCAAAACAAGCAATGAAGCTTGAACAGTCACATGATTTCTGAACGGACATATATTTTGTAGCTTCAACAAAGCCTGCAGGTTTGCATGAACTCATCCATAGTACAACTCTAATAAGTTCTTGAACAAGGATTTTTTGTGTGTGTATGACCTTCAAGCTATAGAATTCTTAGCTGATGTTGGGACAATTACGACTATCATGGAAGCCAACCTGCTTGCACTTCTTGCATGTTCTAGGCACTTTTTTTTCTGTCCACCGATATTTTTCTTCCCCTCTCCATCCTTATTTTGGTTGCCTTCTCCATCTTTATATTGCTGACCACCCTTGTCTAAGTGCCCCTTAATTCTTTTGCATCTACCCTTTGTGTGGACATCACTTGGTGGATGTATTTCAACTTGATTAGGCATAGTACAGCCAATGTATGCCTCAAATTCATCTTGTCTACTAGGATTATCGGCAACAACACTTTCAGTACAATTTTCTTTTCATTTCAAAGAGAGTATTTCTCAATGCTTCCAATTCTCCGGAGAGTGTTCAGCCAACCTAATTGTGTCATCTAATGTTTGGTGAATCTCTGAAACCATTTTCCGTTTGGCCAAATCTAAGGAGCTACTTTCATTCTCTTCAAGCAAGTTCCCATACCTATCATATAACACTCTCCTGTTTACCGTTGTCTTCCACCTATCCAGAAGGAAATGACTAGGGAGCTCATTCATCTTTGCACCTCTCAAAACCACAACGATATGTCGACATGGAATTCCACGTGTCTCAAATAACATGCAAGAGCAGTGAGCAGTCATAGATGTTGTGTCAAATCGAACTTCTCGAGACTTGTAAGAGCGAGTCACCACCTATAATCATGGTTCTCAAATCACCCTCCTGTGATATGCTTTCAATCAAGCAATGATCTCTAGCTGCACGCACCTCCTTTTGAAAAGTTTTGAAAACCTCATGTGTAAAGAATAGACTAGCATGCTTCTCGATTTCCCAAGATGTAATCAATGGAGGCGTAGAATTGAGGCATTCATGGTCAGCCTTGAGTTCATTCTCGACGTTGTTCTTCTAGGGCTGTACCAATCCTAATCCAAAACTCCACTAAAGCATGTTTGTAACCAATAAAGTGGTTAAAAAACGAGTTAGCACTCTCCGACCTTGAAGTTGTTCTCGGAGTCTCACCCAAGAATACACCTCTAAAGTAGGCTGGTATCCATGATTGACGAAGTTCATATCTTCTAGCAAACCATTCATTGTCCTGGAGACCAAATTCACAAATCATGGCAGACCATTTTTCCTCAAATTCAGCAGGGTTTTCGGAGCCCCATACACATGAGTTAATAGTACTATAGAAATGTTCATCCTCTCTTAGCGGAGGGCCAACCTTTTCACGGAAGCTTTCTCATTATGTGCCACATGCACAACTTGTGGATAGTATTACGACTCGCATCCGGATAAAACGACGCGTTACACGAGACTAACATATGCAAGTACAGATTGTATCAATGGACAAAGAAAAGCAAGAAAAACAAAGAGGGAAGGAATTTGTGCTCACCGGGGCAGTGCTACAATGAGGCATGGGCACTCGGAGGGGATGCGAGCAGCAAGCGCGTTGAGCACGACGGCTGGTGGTGACGCATGGTTTGAAGTGTGAGACGTGAGCATTGGAGGGGATGGCTCGCCACCGGCATCAAGTCTGAGGGCCGACGGCGACGGGTCTGAACAGAGAGTCTCCCTCGCGTCCGGATCGCCAGGGACGACGGCCGGCGGAACCATGTTCACATACGCGAGATCAAAGGAGATGATCAGGGAGGACAGGTTGAGGTGTTAAGATCTTTCTGATCGTGGATAATTCATAGGGGGTTAAGTTGAAAAGTGGGTTAAGTGGCCGGTGGGGGAGTCCACTACTGATCTGTGCCAACCATGAACGATCAGACGACTGAGGACGGTAGTTTCCAGGTTTTCACCGAATCATGGTTTTTACTGGATACTTCGCCTAGTAACATGGTTGAGTAGTATTTTGGACATGGTTGACTATAGTATTTTGGATTATGGGGCTAACTATAGTCTTTTAGTGGCCTAAGTGTACAAGTAGATTGGCCTAGTTTATGTTCTTGAATGATTATGTAAGAACAGATTATTCGGCAGAATTTGAGTGTTACATGCTACCAAATTCACTCGCCGATTCCTAAATTTCAATTGTTCATCTTTTACTTTTGTATTGTATTGCCCAGGTTCTATCTTGCTCAATCTGTATATTGCTCCAATCTGTATGTATGTTGCTCAATTTATTGCCCAGATTTTCCCGGATTTCGTTAATACGTGAGGTATATTGTTACAGTGCTCAATTTTTTTTGCCAAATTGATGTTGTTTTGGTAAACTGAAACTGCAAACATGTTTTGCCGTGAGTGTTAACTGAACTGCTGTTTTTCCAGTTATGCTGCTCTTGCTTCGTTCATGTGAGGTTGCAAGGCGCCGGATCCCCATCCACCGGCGGAAAGGAAGGGCGAGACGGGGGCGTCAGCATGCAGTCCAAGTGCTCCGTCGGATTTGGAAGGAGCGAGCATGTGGAGCTCTGGGCGGAGGCCGCCGTCGCGGCCGTCTTCTCCGGCGCTTCGTCGCGGCCGTTTTCTCCGGCGCTTCGTCGCAGCTAGAGGTAGGCGGAGGGAGATTGCGTGTGCCGCCCCGAGAGCTCCTTCGTCGCCGGAGGTGGGCGCAGCGGCGGCGGCCGGACCAGCAAGCTCTGCCGGTCTGCCCCAAGAGCTGTGCGCAAAGACGAGGACGAAGGGCTGCGCTCGTTTCCGGCTGTTGCATGGGGATTGACTGCTTTGACCCGTGCCTTGCTGCTGCTGTCCATTGATTGATTTGAACGGTGGATTAGGGGGCTCGGGGCACGCTGTGACTTGCAATAGACGGGGCACTGGATCTCAGTCCGCTTTTTACGGTAGGGATAAACAAATACCAACCGTTCCAACCAACAAATTAGATGGTTCAGATTTATCAATACTTGTTGATTGAAGTAGTAGTATATTTTCAGCAAAGGGCAAACTGGGTACATGCAAAAATGGAAAAGGGAAGATCTTGCACGTATGGCAGACTAGATTGTTTATATTTCGGCAACACAACCATGTAATACAAGAACATTCCCTATATAGCTATACTTGCTTCTATATCTTAACCAGATGATATTTCATTTTACATGACCACGAACATCCCCACGGCGGCCCCAAAAAATAATAAAATAGAATAAGAAATTTAACCGAAACATGAGAATTTCATATAAATATTTGAGATTTTAAAATTTGAATGAAATTTAACTAAAAATGTCCCAAACCCTAGATCTAGTAGTCACGGTGGTCGAATGGGCTCCAGTCGAGGCCACCGGTGCCATTGTTCATAAGGTTGCCGCCATCGTCGATGTCATCATCCTAGAAAGATGACGAGAAGCTGCTCGACTCGCCGCTATCAACCTTGAAGACCGAGCCGCTGTCCTCCGCCAACCGTCACTTCGTAAACTCTTCGTCCGCCGACGGCACGTCGTTGGCGGATTCTGCCAGCACCTTGCTGAGCCCCAATGAGTCCTTCGGGTTTTCGGAGGTGTGGAGAGCCACCTTCCGCCGAGATTCTCCGTGGAGCACTGCATGTTCTCCTTGTTTTGCAGCAACGGAGACAACCAGCCTCTTCTTGCCGGGCGCCGGAGAAAGCGGCACCCTCGAGGGGGCATGTCCCTTTCTCCTTCTTCGGGGCAACGAGCAGCTCGGTCTTTGGGACAGGTGCGGCTCGCACTTCGAGACGAGGAGCGGCAAATCCCGAGAAGGCAATGTCGGTGGAGCAGCACGGTGGTGGTGAAGGTTCCATCTTGAGGACGAGCGCCGGTCTCGCACTTGACGACCCGTTGCGTGACGATGACCACGACACACCAGTCGAGAGACAAGGCGGGGACTGGGCGACGATGTGGCACGCCATGGATGCGTCGTGGCCGGCCCAAAAAGAGTGGTGTCTGACTTGGTTATATGGCATGCCATAGGGCCCGTAGGTGGCCATGAGGGCCGCCTCGTGCTCCACCACGGAAAGCGGTTGTCACAACGCTCTTTTGAGGCCTCCGATAGAGAGCGGCGTGCTCGTGTCCGTTAGTGCCTCCTCTCGGTGGTGGTAGAGCCACCACACCTCGTCGACCATTAAATAGGGGCCAATGTCGTTCGTCACTGCGCAACCACTTCGACGGGGCTTACATTACCGCCCGGAGACATCAGCCTCGCTAATGTTTGCGCTAGTGATTTTTGTGGGCGAGGTTGTGGGATGTGGGCGAGAGGGGGCTGCGCTAGAGCCTATTTAAATTCCAAAGGTACACGAAGCGGCGATGACGCGCATTAACGCCGCCGCATCATGTGGCTGTGAAAATAGGATGCCTTGCCTGCCACTGCATAGGATGCATATGAAACCGACACCGCATTAATCAAAACTGACCGGCGGTTCGCCAACATTAAATTAGGCTGACTAGCATGTGCTAATGACAAGCTGGCCCGCACTAGAGATACATTATCGTACCCAACAAAATTACAGAAATTTTTGTAATTGCAGAAAACATTTCGAATTTCGATACTATAAATTCAAATAGAATTGATCTAAAACTTGCATGCAAGAGCAGTGAGCAGTCATAGATGTTGTGTCAAATCGAACTTCTCGAGACTTGTAAGAGCAGTCACCACCTATAATCATGGTTCTCAAATCACCCTCCTGTGATATGCTTTCAATCAAGCAATGATCTCTAGCTGCACGCACCTCCTTTTGAAAAGTTTTGAAAACCTCATGTGTAAAGAATAGACTAGCATGCTTCTCGATTTCCCAAGATGTAATCAATGGAGGCGTAGAATTGAGGCATTCATGGTCAGCCTTGAGTTCATTCTGACGTTGTTCTTCTAGGGCTGTACCAATCCTAATCCAAAACTCCACTAAAGCATGTTTGTAACCAATAAAGTGGTTAAAAAACGAGTTAGCACTCTCCGACCTTGAAGTTGTTCTCAGAGTCTCACCCAAGAATACACCTCTAAAGTAGGCTGGTATCCATGATTGACGAAGTTCATATCTTCTAGCAAACCATTCATTGTCCCGGAGACCAAATTCACAAATCATGGCAGACCATTTTTCCTCAAATTCAGCCAGGGTTTTCGGAGCCCCATACACATGAGTTAATAGTACTATAGAAATGTTCATCCTCTCTTAGCGGAGGGCCAACCTTTTCTGGAAGCTTTCTCATTATGTGCCACATGCACAACTTGTGGATAGTATTACGACTGCATCTGGATAAAACGACAGTTACACGAGACTAACATATGCAAGTACAGATTGTATCAATGGACAAAGAAAAGCAAGAAAAACAAAGAGGGAAGGAATTTGTGCTCACCGGGGCAGTGCTACAATGAGGCATGGGCACTGGAGGGGATGCAGCAGCAAGCGCGTTGAGCACGACGGCTGGTGGTGACGCATGGTTTGAAGTGTGAGACGTGAGCATTGGAGGGGATGGCTCGCCACCGGCATCAAGTCTGAGGGCCGACGGCGACGGGTCTGAACAGAGAGTCTCCCTCGCGTCCGGATCGCCAGGGACGACGGCCGGCGGAACCATGTTCACATACGCGAGATCAAAGGAGATGATCGGGGAGGACAGGTTGAGGTGTTAAGATCTTTCGATCGTGGATAATTCATAGGGGTTAAGTTGAAAAGTGGGTTAAGTGGCCGGTGGGGGAGTCCACTACTGATCCGTGCCAACCATGAACGATCGGACGGCGAGGGACGGTAGTTTCCAGGTTTTCACCGAATCATGGTTTTTACTGGATACTTCGCCTAGTAACATGGTTGAGTAGTATTTTGGACATGGTTGACTATAGTATTTTGGATTATGGGGCTAACTATAGTCTTTTAGTGGCCTAAGTGTACAAGTAGATTGGCCTAGTTTATGTTCTTGAATGATTATGTAAGAACAGATTATTCTGGCAGAATTTGAGTGTTACATGCTACCAAATTCACTGCCGATTCCTAAATTTCAATTGTTCATCTTTTACTTTTGTATTGTATTGCCCAGGTTCTATCTTGCTCAATCTGTATATTGCTCCAATCTGTATGTATGTTGCTCAATTTATTGCCCAGATTTTCCCAGATTTCTGTTAATACGTGAGGTATATTGTTACAGTGCTCAATTTTTTTTGCCAAATTGATGTTGTTTTGGTAAACTGAAACTGCAAACATGTTTTGCCGTGAGTGTTAACTGAACTGCTGTTTTTCCAGTTATGCTGCTCTTGCTTCGTTCATGTGAGGTTGCAAGGCGCTGGATCCCCATCCACCGGCGGAAAGGAAGGGCGGACGGGGCGTCGAGCATGCGGTCCAAGTGCTCCGTCGGATTTGGATGGAGCGAGCATGTGGAGCTCGGGCGGAGGCCGCCGTCGCGGCCGTCTTCTCCGGCGCTTCGTCGCGGCCGTTTTCTCCGGCGCTTCGTCGCGGCTAGAGGTAGGCGGAGGGAGATTGCGTGTGCCGCCCCGAGAGCTCCTTCGTCGCCGGAGGTGGGCGCAGCGGCGGCGGCCGGACCAGCAAGCTCTGCCGGTCTGCCCCAAGAGCTGTGCGCAAAGACGAGGACGAAGGGCTGCGCTCGTTTCTGGCTGTTGCATGGGGATTGACTGCTTTGACCCGTGCCTTGCTGCTGCTGTCCATTGATTGATTTGAACGGTGGATTAGAGGGCTCGGGGCACGCTGTGACTTGCAATAGACGGGGCACTGGTACTAGTACGGACTGAGATCCGGTGCCTCGCTGAAGGCAAGGCACGGATGAACAGTACCGTGCCCCGCTACCTTTTCTGGCTGTTGGATCGAGAACGGATGGCTGGATGAGCGTGAACAGGCGCAGCGCTACAGGACATCTACAGTGCATATGCTACAGGAAATTCGCTACAGTAGTCATCCACAGTGCC
Organism: Lolium rigidum; assembly: GCF_022539505.1. Lineage (NCBI taxonomy): Eukaryota > Viridiplantae > Streptophyta > Magnoliopsida > Poales > Poaceae > Lolium > Lolium rigidum. The sequence goes on along the minus strand of NC_061513.1, from coordinate 335,448,950 downwards.
TGCTACAGTCGACGTCCACAGTGCCTGCTACAGTAGCTATTCTCAGTGCCAATCTTGTCTATCCATTCTCGATCCAACGGCCAAGGCAGCAAGGCACGGTACTGTTCATCCGTGCCTCGCCTTCAGCGAGGCACCGGATCTCAGTCCAAGCAGCACGTGCTTTGCACGTTGTGACATGTCATTCTCCGCGTTAAATAAAATCAGTAGACAATTTTACACATGTATTAATAGTAAAATCACATGACAATCTAACTAATGGTTCCGGCATCGGCAGGGAGGACATCTAGCAGATTATTTCAAAAGCTAATGATGTCATTAGAAACTTCAATCTGGACGATGAAACTTGTTGCAGAACCTAGCCATTTTTTAATCTCCAAAAATTCCTCGCAGCTCAAAGCATTGACAGAACTATTTATTACATAATTCATCTTGCAGTTTAACCATATGACCAACAAAATTAATTGAACACAGAAACATTTAATACATGCTACTGTCCGTCAATACTCATACAATTACAGACGACACACACAGCCAAACACCAGGCGGTAAAGGGCCAAGATATCAAGAAACTGCAGCATCACAACAACTACGGACGACAACAGAGTAAAGTACATTGAGGGGCAGATAAAACCGGTGATAACCAGAAAGAGACATGTATAATCCACCATAGCTTGCAACAGCCAGCATTCAGTGTCTACTACCTGTCATTTGTTTGATTTAGGAGGGGTCATGTACATATTTCATTTCATGCAATGGCCTGCCTGAGCAATATAATTACTCTTCTTATATTTCCTCTAGCCTAGCAGGGGCAGGTAGAAGGTAATCACAGCTAAAATTTCAACAGCGGTATGTTCTCCTTGGCTCTTGCCTCGCTAATGACAGCTAAGAAACGAACAGCGGCATGTAAACCTCGCCTCACTAATCTGAAAGCAGGAAGTTTTACCTAATAGATGCTGACTTATATTTTTTAAAATTTTCTTTACAGCAGCATTGCAGCAGGTGTTCTTGAGAGGCTCATATGGGAGCAGCACACGTGGTTCTGAAGTGGCCCGTTTGGTTGCAGGTTGCAGCGGCTGCAGTGCACGACGCGCTTGACCCGACCTCGTCTTCCTCGGCCTGCTCGGCGGTCTCAGCAACCTAGGCACGTTGATGACCACCTCCACCATGTTGTTCTCCTCCTCACCTGCCGGCCTTAATTGCCTGCACGAAAGCCAATCTTTCAGAAAATTGCAACTCAACCCAGAGACGATGAACAGTTCAGAGCAAAGTTGCAATAGCGCCAGCGCGTTGGGCAACCCCGCGTCCACCCAGTCCGTCAAGTCGCCGCCGAGCCACCATTGTGTGACTCACGTAGGGGAAGCGCCTCGTCTCCTAGTCATCGTCGCTGCCGTCGCTGGCGGCAGCACCACGACCGCTGATTCTCTGTCGCGTGGGTGCAGCTCTGGCCCGAGCCTGGTGGTTGCCCCGGGGCTTCCTGCTGGCGGCCTCCTCCGAGAGTCCGGTGCGCCGCCGCGAAAGCGCCGATCCGGAGTCGGATTGCCTCGATGTTCCTGACGACGGTCAATGCGACTCCCGTTGGTCAGAGAGAAAGGGGCGGATGGAATCATTGTGCCTTCTCTCAAAGGAGGAACGGGTGGAGAGAAGGGTTGAGGGCTGAATATAATACTGACATGATAAGTGTGCAGAGGGATGTGGAGCTATCCCGAAGGGCAGGGCAGCTTCCAGACATATGCCCGCAGGATTGGCGCGAAAGGGGCAGTGGCGAATCCAACAGATTTTGGCCGTTCGATATGACACATCAACGGTTAAAAGTACTCCATAATTGCCTGTCGAGATCCAAGATTGGAATAAAAATTTGAATTCAAAACTGCTGCATTATAGTAGTAGAGATAATCTGCCCTCTGTCGCTCTCAGCGTGCAACTTGGACGGCCAATAACGTTCCAATACAAAATGCCGCCTCATCTCCGTGTGCTGGCCCGGGGCATGTCTTGTACTTGTACTCAACCAAGTAGTCTTTCTTGGCATCGCATCAAACTCATTGATCCATCATAATTTTGCGTAGATCACCAGGTTTTGATGATGAATGGCAGGTATGATCGGCATGTCTCAATCGGGCAATAGAACACGAAAAGGAAAGTATAACACCAAGTGTCTCGAATTCTCGATCATACAGGCGAGAAGTGTAGAAGATGAGAAAATGAGACGATGACCCCTTCGACGAGGTGGGTGGGAGCCGAGCAGCATTCATTTAATGTGGGCAGAGGTGAGGGCCTAACCTGAGGTAGAAGGAGGCTGTAGGGAGGAACTCTCACTGCTTAGGGTTACAGAGATAGAAGCACCTTATATAGGTCAGGACTGGGCTGGGCCAAATGGGCCACAACAGAGAACAAGAAGACAGCCCAACAGATACACCAACAGTTATCCAACACTCCCCCTCAAGATGGGTGATAAATGTCAATCATCCCCATCTTGGCACATGCAAGATTACACTCCTTTGAGCCCAGTCCCTTTGTTAAACAGTCTGCCACTTGTTGTCCTGATCTCACATAACCCAATGAGATAATCCCTGCATCAATCTTTTCTTTAATAAAGAATCTGTCTATCTCCACATATTTAGTTCGCTCATGCTGGACAGGGTTATTTGCTATGTTTATGGCAGACATATTATCACACCACACTTTCAAGCTTCCTTGCCTTAAAATTTTCAGCTCTCTTAGAAGGTTTCGTACCCACAACATTTCACCCAGGCCCTGTGACATAGCTCTGTACTCAGCTTCGGCAGTTGATTTCGAGACAACAAATTGTTTCTTACTTCTCCATGATACCAAATTTCCTCCAACAAAAACACAATACCCTGAGGTGGATCTTCGATCATCTAAGCAGCTAGCCCAATCTGCAACACAATATCCATCCACATTTAGGTGTCCATTACTTTTAAACAACACTCCTTTTCCCGGAGTGCCCTTCAAGTATCTCAAGATTCTCTGAGCTGCTTCCAAGTGTCCATCCCTCGGATCATGCATATAGCGACTCACTACACTCACTGCAAATGATATATCTGGTCTCGTGTGGCATAAGTATATTAGTCTTCCAACAAGTCTTTGATATTTCTCCTTGTTTATGGGTTCTCCAGACTCTCTTGTGATTTTAGTGTTCTGGTCAATAGGTGTTGAAGCCACTCGACACCCCAGCATGCCCATATCATCTAAGAGATCCAATGTATACTTTCTTTGAGATAGTGATATCCCTTTTGATGATCTTGCAACTTCTATTCCAAGGAAGTATCTAAGTATTCCCAGATCTTTCACCTCAAAGGCCTGACTCAAGCATCCTTTCAGTTTTGCGATTTCCACAACGTCATCTCCCGTGATGATAATATCATCGACATACACAGCAAGGATAGTGATTTTTTTGCTCCGAATGTCTGTAAAATAAGGTATGCTCTCCATTGCATTGACCATATCCCATGCCACACACCACTTGTCTGAACCTGTCAAACCAGGCCCGTGGAGATTGTTTGAGACCATATAGAGATTTCTTCAGTCTACATACATTCCCTTTAGTTTCAGGCCTATCCTGGTGGCATCTCCATATACACCTCCTCTTGAAGATCACCATGCAGAAATGCATTTTTGACATCAAGTTGATGCAAGGGCCATCCGAAATTTGCTGCACAAGAGATCAATATTCTGACAGTGCTCATTTTTGCCACTGGTGCAAATGTCTCATCATAGTCAATGCCATAAGTTTGACTATAACCTCTTGCCACAAGTCTTGCCTTATATCTCTCCACTTTTCCTTCTGCATTTTGTTTTACAGAATAGATCCACTTACAGCCTACTGTATTCTTTCCTTTAGGGAGATCTGTCAACTCCCAAGTTTTATTTTTCTTCAAGGCCTCTAACTCTTCCACCATAGCATTGCACCATCTCGGGTCCAACCTAGCTGCCTTCCAATCCTTAGGAACAGATACAGTTTGCAGTGAAGCAACAAAAGCCCGAAAAGAGGGTGACAATGCCTTGTAAGAAATATAATTTCCTACGTCATAGTCATTAGAACTCAGTCGCTTTGGGGGCCCAACTTTCCTTATCCCTTTCCTTATTGCAATTGGCAAGTCTAGGCTATCATTGGACTCAGTCAGAGATTGATTCTCCTCTGCAGAATCTACACTTGTGCTTCCTTGATTTTCTGGTCCAATGGGTTGCTCCCCCTGCCCCTGGTCTTGTTGCTTGATACGTCTCCGACGTATCGATAATTTCTTATGTTCCATGCCACATTATTGATGATATCTACATGTTTTATGCATACTTTATGTCATATTTATGCGTTTTCCGGAACTAACCTATTGACGAGATGCCGAAGGGCCAGTTCCCGTTTTCTGCTATTTTTGGTTTCGAAATCCTAGTAAGGAAATATTCTCGGAATTGGACGAAATCAACGCCCGGATCCCTATTTTTCCCGGAAGCTTCCGGAGCACCGAAGGAGGGCCGGAGGGGGCCGGGGGGCCCCACCCCACAAGGCGGCGCGGCCAGGGGGGTGGGCGCGCCACCCTATGGTGTGGCCCCACTAGACCCCCTCCGAGGCTGCCCTTCCGCCTACTTAAGGTCTCCGTCGCGAAAACCCTATCACGATTGACGAAACCCGCAAAAACCTTCCAGAGCCGCCGCCATCGCGAAGCCAAGATCTGGGGGACAGGAGTCTCTGTTCCGGCACGCCGCCGGGACGGGGAAGTGCCCCCGGAAGGCTTCTCCATCGACATCACCGCCATCTTCATCAACGCAGCTGTCTCCCATGAGGAGGGAGTAGTTCTCCATCGAGGCTCGGGGCTGTACCGGTAGCTATGTGGTTCATCTCTCTCCTATGTGCTTCAATACAATAATCTCATGAGCTGCCTTACATGATTGAGATTCATATGATGATGCTTGTAATCTAGATGTCATTATGCTAGTCAAGTGGATTTTACTTATGTGATCTCCGGAGACTCCTTGTCCCACGTGTGTAAAGGTGACAGTGTGTGCACCGTGTGGGTCTCTTAGGCTATATTTCACAGAATACTTATTCACTGTTATGAATGGCATAGTGAAGTGCTTATTTATATCCCTTTATGATTGCAATATGTTTTGTATCACTATTCATCTATGTGCTACTCTAGTGATGTTATTAAAGTACTCTATTCCTCCTTCATGATGTAATGGTGACAGTGTGTGCATCATGTAGTACTTGGCGTAGTTTATGATTATGATCTCTTGTAGATTATGAAGTTAACTATTACTATGATGGTATTAATGTGATCTATTCCTCCTCTCATAGTATGAAGGTGACAGTGTGCATGCTATGTTAGTACTTGGTATAGTTGTGTTGATCTATCATGCACTCTAAGGTTATTTAAACATGAATATCGAATGTTGTGGAGCTTGTTAACTCCGGCATTGAGGTGCTCTTGTAGCCCTACACAAATAGCGGTGTTCATCATCCAACAAGAGAGTGTAGAGTGGTTTTATTATGTGATCGATGTTGAGAGTGTCCACTAGTGAAAGTATAATCCCTAGGCCTTGTTTCCAAATACTGCTATCGCTGCTTGTTTACTGTTCTACTGCATCTTTACTTACTACACGCCAGCAAGCACTTTTCTGGCACTGTTACTACTGTTCATATATATTCATACCACCTGTATTTCACTATCTCTTCGCCGAACTAGTGCACCTATTAGGTGTGTTGGGGACACAAGAGACTTCTTGCTTTGTGGTTGCAGGGTTGCATGAGAGGGATATCTTTGACCTCTTCCTCCCTGAGTTCGATAAACCTTGGGTGATCCACTTAAGGGAAACTTGCTGCTGTTCTACAAACCTCTGCTCTTGGAGGCCCAACACTGTCTACAAGAATAGAAGCTCCCGTAGACATCATTGCTCCTCCAGTTCATCTACTTGGTCCCTTTGTACTTGTCTTCTAGAGTACACAAGTGGATTCTGCATCCATCTTTGTGGTGGTACAGGTCTAGGTGGTGTAGGTGTACCAGGAATTGCAGGAATCTCCGCAACAATAGGAATTTGTTGATGTTGTTGTTGGTCACCATCTTGCTGCCCTCGATCACCACCTTGCTGTTGCTCCCCCTCTTGAGCATCACCAAGATGGTCAAGCCCCTGGAACAAGCCACTAAGATCACTCTCACCGTCATAAAATGGTCCTGACTCGCGAAACGTAACATCCATGCTTACAAATGTCCTCCTGTCACTGGGACTCCAAAACTTGTAACCCTTCTGTCTGGAGGAATAGCCAATAAAGATACATTTGATAGCCCGATGATCTAGCTTGCCAACAGATGGCCTGTGATCCCTTACAAAACATGTACAACCAAAGAGTTTGGGTGGTACAACAAAGTCATTGTTATTTAGAAGGAGTTGGCAAGGAGACTGTATACCTAGAATCTTTGAATGCATTCTGTTGATCAAATATGTAGCAGTCATAACTGCCTCACTCCATAAGAATTTGGGAACATTCATGGTAAACATAAGAGATCGAGCCACTTCAAGAATGTGCCTATTCTTCCGCTCGGCAACTCCATTACGGGAGGAGTGTCGGGACATGAAGTCCGGTGCGGTATACCTTGCGAAGATAAGAAAGCAGCAAAAGGTTTGTTGATATATTCGAGTACCATTATCGGTTCCGATCACTTGCACTCGAACATTGAATTGGTTTTTCACATAGGCACAAAAACTCTGGAAACAAGTGAACACTTCATCTTTGTGACGCATAAGATAAATCCAAGTCATTCTGGAATAGCAGTCAATAAAAGTCACAAAGTACTTCATGCCACTCACTGACACAATAGGACACGTCCATACATTGCACTAACACAAATGGAGATACACTTCTGATCCCTCTACTAACATAAGAGGTTCTCGTATGCTTAGCATATTCGCAGGCATCACAACATAATTTGGTTTTGTCCACTCCATTCATTACATCAGGAAAGACACGGAACATTTTATCAAACGCCATGTGGCCCATTCGACAATGATGAACTAGAGCCATACTCTCCTTTCCTCCAACAATCGCAGCAAGCACCGAACTAGCATCATGCCCCATCTTGTCACGATCTATGTGCCAAAGACCTCTATGCCTGGTTGCAGTCCCAATCTTCTTGCTGCTCTCCCTTTCCTGAATTAAACACATATATCTATCAACTATTATACGGTAGTCCTGCTGATCAATTAGGGCACTTAGAGATAGCAGATTTACTGGAAAAGCAGGAACATGTAGAACTGATGACAATTTTATGTTGGGTGTACATTGCACCGACCCCTCCCCTTTTATAGATTGTGTTGTGCCATCTGCTGTTTGGATAGTGCCTCTATGTGTGGGAGGATACTGAGTATAAGAGTCAAACTCACTAATATTTCCAGTAACATGTTTGGATGCTCCAGAATCCAGAATCCAATCTGAATTAGCATTATGAGTGGCTATAAAAACTCTATCAATATTACCTTCATCTTTGTAGACATAGTGAGCAAAGTTCCCAAAGGTTGCTTCATTTTGTCCTTTCTGCCCACAAGTATAGCAGTCTCTCATCTCTTGTCTCTCGGTAGTGTAGAAGGTCGGATGAGGGACCGAATCGCTTCCCTTTGTCATATTCAGACGCACTTCCTCTCTGGACATAGCTTCTTTGAGAGAAGGGGTAGTGGTTTGATGCAGTAAAGCAGCCCTTCTCCCCTCAAAATCTTGATTAAGACCCTTCAAGAACTTCATGACTCGCCGACGTTCAATCCAGCTTGCAGCAGCACTCACACATTCCCCATGGGCAAGTTCCAGAGGATCAACATGATCTAAATCTCCCCAAAGATGCTGCAACTCAGCCACATATGTCATCACAGTTTTGTTTCCTTGTTGCAAGTCATGCACTTTATCCTCAATCTCAGCAATTAACATAAAGTTTCCCTTTCCAGAATAAAGATTTGATAGGGTGTCCCATACCTCTGAAGCTTTTGTGAGTGCCTCTACAGAAGCAGCAATGTTAGGAACCAAAGAGTTAAGCAACCATGCCACAATCAGAGAATTTATGGCATTCCACTGTTTCCATTCTCGACGTGGTCTTGTCTCGCTGGTTCTGCAGACTTCACCACTCACACGTTCATCCAGCCCTTTCGAGTTCAAAATCAACAGCGCCCTCCTTGACCACCGGAGATAGTTGGCCACTCCTTCCAACTTGATTTCGTTCGCCGGCAGCTCAAGTTTCTGACCGATGTTGGTATGGGGAACAATTGCTCCCCCTCCAGCGAGATCCTCCTCCATCTCCTTTGGTAGTGATAAGTTCCGCCAGCTTCTCCAGCAGCCTTGGCCAAATCCCCGTTGTCCCCCATGCTTGACACCAAACAAACCTCTCGGAACCACCAAAGGACTTACCTGCAGGATGCCTCTTCGTCTCCTTACTTGTCACTTGTCTTCCCTCCTTGCCGCCGCAGCGAGCTCTGCTCCCTTCCTCTTCCTCCCAGCCACCGCAACAGCCTACTCCCTTCCTCTTCCTCTTCCTCCTAGCTACCACAGCAGACTAAGCTTCCAGATCGGCAGTCCTTCCCGTCGTTTCCCTCACCGCCCCTTGCTCTGATACCATGTGGGCAGAGGTGAGGGCCTAACCTGAGGTAGAAGGAAGCTGTAGGGAGGAACTCTCACTGCTTAGGGTTACAGAGATAGAAGCACCTTATATAGGTCAGGACTGGGCTGGGCCAAATGGGGCACAACAGAGAACAAGAAGACAACCCAACAAATACACCAACAGTTATCCAACATTTAACGACTGAATTGGAGGAGGGTGGGTTTTTTGTGTACCGATTGCCTGAAATAATAATGGAAAAACACGCGTACACAATTTTCTTCAATTATTTCAAAAATCTTTTATTCAACGGGAAATATCTAGAAAAATTGTGTATGCCTATTGTTGGATTATTGGAGTGAATGGAGGTGAGTATACAAACGTGTGAATGGATGTATTACTCCTTTCATTCACTATTACAAGATGTTTTAGATTTTTTTTACCAAATGCATATATCAAAACGTGTTTCGCATTTTCGTTCGTATCTAATTCACATTAAATATTTAAAATATTAATGTGCGGTTTCACAAGTCATTAATAACGTATATCCACATTACGGAAGTAAGTACAAGATTATGTCAAGGGGGCATTAGTGGCATTGAAGAGAAAAATCAGGCGATCTATTGCTATGGAGTGGTGAAGATTTGCATCTCATAATTAGTATTTAGAATTTGTTATTCGTCTAGTTTTTCTCTCCTTTTGGTGTGTTTTCTGCAATGTCTAGTTGTAGCAGTAGAAGAGTGTCTCATGGCATGTGCATGAAAGTACTTACTTATTTGCAGTTATATTGGCACAATTTGTGTCTTAGACAGCTTGGAGGTGTTCAGTTTCAGCTCATTTCTTATCTCAGGAAGATTAGTTGTTTCTACCTCTTAGATTCTTCTTAATAAGCAGTGTCTAAATCTTGTTATTGAAATAAGAACATAATTTTTCCAACTGTTCCCTGTTGCCACCATACATGCCAAAGAGCCCTTTCTACTGCTGAATTGTTATTGTTTGCTTCAGAATTAACTTTGCTAACTAAACTAATCGATTATGATACCGTGTGATGTGCAAAGTAGTGCAGGCAATGAGCATATTGATTACTCCGATTCATATTACTTGATGCTAAAATGAATGTATCTACAACTAAAATATGTCTAGATACATCTATATTAGTGTCAAGTAATATGAATCGGAGGGAGTGCTTGATCTGACTTTTTGAGTCAAACTAATTCACCTTCAGATCTATCGCTGTCACAAATTTTCACTCTCAACTGGTGGTGCGCTGGTATATTTTCTGATGTAGGAAGTGCACACTAACCAATGTAATTTAGATGTCGAATGACCTGTTTCCAAACCGTACATAGCAGAATAGAGTTATATACTATGTACATAAGATGGTAAACACTGTAATCTCGTCCTGAAATGTCGAAATGAAGCCTGAAATCTGAATCGGCAAACATGTACATGAATATCCAAATTCTGAAGAAGTCAGTCAGATGCCCTCACACGAACAAATAACACTGCTATCTTTCTAGTGTAGAAAATCTGCAAGAAACAACATCATTTAGATGTTGAGTTGCCTGTTTTCTGAACCATACCTTGCAGAGTTATACAACACAAGTTGCTGTAATCTTGTTGAAATGAAGCCTGAAACCTGAATTGGCAAGTAGATGACTATCAGAATTTTGAAGATAAGTAGATGATTTTTTTTTCCATACAGACCCAGAAAGCAGGGCCGGGTTCCACTATCAATATCCTAGCAAATGTGGATCTATCAGTACTGATACGAAAACATGGACTTTTCACAATGTTTGCCGTTGCCATGATATAAGTATCCCTTTCCTGACAGGGTCGGTACAATTTACTAGTCCTATGAACTAGTAGTATTTTTGATAATTTACATGGTAAGAAAATCATGACACAGATTTGGGTTGATTTGTTACCCTCTAAAGTGCAATTGTGTCACATCAGAGTTTGACATACTGATGATACTTACGTGTCCATGAACATATTTTTGTCCACAAGGTTTTAACCGACTCACACCACATGGACACAAAAATATCTGATCATATTTTGGATGTATGGTTGTTTGGTGTAATAAAGCTCGGTTCAGCCAAAGATGCACAAGCAGTCTGCCACTATGTTGAATTTTGTTCACAAATGAATTTAGTAGTAGTCCTTTTAGTAGATACTCTAAGGCTGCAACTGAAATTAAGCATACCTGTTTCGAAAAAAAGTCGAGAAGGTTCCATGCAAGTTTTAGATCAATTCTATTTGAATTTATAGTACCGAAATTCGAAATGTTTTCTGCAATTACAAAAATTTCTGTAATTTTGTTGGGTACGATAATGTATCTCTAGTGCGGGCCAGCTTGTCATTAGCACATGCTAGTCAGCCTAATTTAATGTTGGCGAACCGCCGGTCAGTTTTGATTAATGCGGTGTCGGTTTCATATGCATCCTATGCAGTGGCAGGCAAGGCATCCTATTTTCACAGCCACATGATGCGGCGGCGTTAATGCGCGTCATCGCCGCTTCGTGTACCTTTGGAATTTAAATAGGCTCTAGCGCAGCCCCCTCTCGCCCACATCCCACAACCTCGCCCACAAAAATCACTAGCGCAAACATTAGCGAGGCTGATGTCTCTGGGCGGTAATGTAAGCCCCGTCGAAGTGGTTGCGCAGTGACGAACGACATTGGCCCCTATTTAATGGTCGACGAGGTGTGGTGGCTCTACCACCACTGAGAGGAGGCACTAACGGACACAGAGCACGCCGCTCTCTATCGGAGGCCTCAAAAGAGCGTTGTGACAACCGCTTTCCGTGGTGGAGCACGAGGCGGCCCTCATGGCCACCTACAGGCCCTATGGCATGCCATATAACCAAGTCAGACACCACTCTTTTTGGGCCGGCCACGACGCATCCATGGCGTGCCACATCGTCGCCCAGTCCCCGCCTTGTCTCTCGACTGGTGTGTCGTGGTCATCGTCACGCAACGGGTCGTCAAGTGCGAGACTGGCGCTCGTCCTCAAGATGGAACCTTCACCACCACCGTGCTGCTCCACTGACATTGCCTTCTGGGATTTGCCGCTCCTCGTCTCGAAGTGCGAGCCGCACCTGTCCCAAAGACCGAGCTGCTCGTTGCCCCGAAGAAGGAGAAAGGGACATGCCCCCTCGAGGGTGCCGCTTTCTCCGGCGCCCTGGCAAGAAGAGGCTGGTTGTCTCCGTTGCTGCAAAACAAGGAGAACATGCAGTGCTCCACGGAGAATCTCGGCAGAAGGTGGCTCTCCACACCTCCGAAAACCCGAAGGACTCATTGGGGCTCAGCAAGGTGCTGGCAGAATCCGCCAACGACGTGCCGTCGGCGGACGAAGAGTTTACGAAGTGACGGTTGGCGGAGGACAGCGGCTCAGTCTTCAAGGTTGATAGCGGCGAGTCGAGCAGCTTCTCGTCATCTTTCTAGGATGATGACATCGACGATGGCGGCAACCTTATGAACAGTGGCACCGGTGGCCTCGACTGGAGCCCATTCGACCACCGTGACTACTAGATCTAGGGTTTGGGACATTTTTAGTTAAATTTCATTCAAATTTTAAAATCTCAAATATTTATATGAAATTCTCATGTTTCGGTTAAATTTCTTATTCTATTTTATTATTTTTTGGGGCCGCCGTGGGGATGTTCGTGGTCATGTAAAATGAAATATCATCTGGTTAAGATATAGAAGCAAGTATAGCTATATAGGGAATGTTCTTGTATTACATGGTTGTGTTGCCGAAATATAAACAATCTAGTCTGCCATACGTGCAAGATCTTCCCTTTTCCATTTTTGCATGTACCCAGTTTGCCCTTTGCTGAAAATATACTACTACTTCAATCAACAAGTATTGATAAATCTGAACCATCTAATTTGTTGGTTGGAACGGTTGGTATTTGTTTATCCCTACCGTAAAAAGCGGACTGAGATCCAGTGCCCCGTCTATTGCAAGTCACAGCGTGCCCCGAGCCCCCTAATCCACCGTTCAAATCAATCAATGGACAGCAGCAGCAAGGCACGGGTCAAAGCAGTCAATCCCCATGCAACAGCCAGAAACGAGCGCAGCCCTTCGTCCTCGTCTTTGCGCACAGCTCTTGGGGCAGACCGGCAGAGCTTGCTGGTCCGGCCGCCGCCGCTGCGCCCACCTCCGGCGACGAAGGAGCTCTCGGGGCGGCACACGCAATCTCCCTCCGCCTACCTCTAGCTGCGACGAAGCGCCGGAGAAAACGGCCGCGACGAAGCGCCGGAGAAGACGGCCGCGACGGCGGCCTCCGCCCAGAGCTCCACATGCTCGCTCCTTCCAAATCCGACGGAGCACTTGGACTGCATGCTGACGCCCCCGTCTGCCCTTCCTTTCCGCTGGTGGATGGGGATCCAGCGCCTTGCAACCTCACATGAACGAAGCAAGAGCAGCATAACTGGAAAAACAGCAGTTCAGTTAACACTCACGGCAAAACATGTTTGCAGTTTCAGTTTACCAAAACAACATCAATTTGGCAAAAAAATTGAGCACTGTAACAATATACCTCACGTATTAACAGAAATCTGGGAAAATCTGGGCAATAAATTGAGCAACATACATACAGATTGGAGCAATATACAGATTGAGCAAGATAGAACCTGGGCAATACAATACAAAAGTAAAAGATGAACAATTGAAATTTAGGAATCGGCAGTGAATTTGGTAGCATGTAACACTCAAATTCTGCCAGAATAATCTGTTCTTACATAATCATTCAAGAACATAAACTAGGCCAATCTACTTGTACACTTAGGCCACTAAAAGACTATAGTTAGCCCCATAATCCAAAATACTATAGTCAACCATGTCCAAAATACTACTCAACCATGTTACTAGGCGAAGTATCCAGTAAAAACCATGATTCGGTGAAAACCTGGAAACTACCGTCCTCAGTCGTCTGATCGTTCATGGTTGGCACAGATCAGTAGTGGACTCCCCCACCGGCCACTTAACCCACTTTTCAACTTAACCCCCTATGAATTATCCACGATCAGAAAGATCTTAACACCTCAACCTGTCCTCCCTGATCATCTCCTTTGATCTCGCGTATGTGAACATGGTTCCGCCGGCCGTCGTCCCCGGCGATCCGGACGCGAGGGAGACTCTCTGTTCGGACCCGTCGCCGTCGGCCCTCGGACTTGATGCCGGTGGCGAGCCATCCCCTCCAATGCTCACGTCTCACACTTCAAACCATGCGTCACCACCAGCCGTCGTGCTCAACGCGCTTGCTGCCGCATCCCCTCCAAGTGCCCATGCCTCATTGTAGCACCGCCCGGTGAGCACAAATTCCTTCCCTCTTTGTTTTTCTTGCTTTTCTTTGTCCATTGATACAATCCGTACTTGCATATGTTAGTCTCGTGTAAGCTGTCGTTTTATCCAGATGCAGTCGTAATACTATCCACAAGTTGTGCATGTGGCACATAATGAGAAAGCTTCCAGAAAAGGTTGGCCCTCCGCTAAGAGAGGATGAACATTTCTATAGTACTATTAACTCATGTGTATGGGGCTCCGAAAACCCTGCTGAATTTGAGGAAAAATGGTCTGCCATGATTTGTGAATTTGGTCTCCAGGACAATGAATGGTTTGCTAGAAGATATGAACTTCGTCAATCATGGATACCAGCCTACTTTAGAGGTGTATTCTTGGGTGAGACTCCGAGAACAACTTCAAGGTCGGAGAGTGCTAACTCGTTTTTTAACCACTTTATTGGTTACAAACATGCTTTAGTGGAGTTTTGGATTAGGATTGGTACAGCCCTAGAAGAACAACGTCGAATGAACTCAAGGCTGACCATGAATGCCTCAATTCTACGCCTCCATTGATTACATCTTGGGAAATCGAGAAGCATGCTAGTCTATTCTTTACACATGAGGTTTTCAAAACTTTTCAAAAGGAGGTGCGTGCAGCTAGAGATCATTGCTTGATTGAAAGCATATCACAGGAGGGTGATTTGAGAACCATGATTATAGGTGGTGACTGCTCTTACAAGTCTCGAGAAGTTCGATTTGACACAACATCTATGACTGCTCACTGCTCTTGCATGTTATTTGAGACACGTGGAATTCCATGTCGACATATCGTTGTGGTTTTGAGAGGTGCAAAGATGAATGAGCTCCCTAGTCATTTCCTTCTGGATAGGTGGAAGACAACGGTAAACAGGAGAGTGTTATATGATAGGTATGGGAACTTGCTTGAAGAGAATGAAAGTAGCTCCTTAGATTTGGCCAAACGGAAAATGGTTTCAGAGATTCACCAAACATTAGATGACACAATTAGGTTGGCTGAACACTCTCCTGGAGAATTGGAAGCATTGAGAAATACTCTCTTTGAAATGAAAAGAAAATTGTCTGAAAGTGTTGTTGCCGATAATCCTAGTAGACAAGATGAATTTGAGGCATACATTGGCTGTACTATGCCTAATCAAGTTGAAATACATCCACCAAGTGATGTCCACACAAAGGGTAGATGCAAAAGAATTAAGGGGCACTTAGACAAGGGTGGTCAGCAATATAAAGATGGAGAAGGCAACCAAAATAAGGATGGAGAGGGGAAGAAAAATATCGGTGGACAGAAAAAAAAAGTGCCTAGAACATGCAAGAAGTGCAAGCAGGTTGGCTTCCATGATAGTCGTAATTGTCCCAACATCAGCTAAGAATTCTATAGCTTGAAGGTCATACACACACAAAAAATCCTTGTTCAAGAACTTATTAGAGTTGTACTATGGATGAGTTCATGCAAACCTGCAGGCTTTGTTGAAGCTACAAAATATATGTCCGTTCGGAAATCATGTGACTGTTCAAGCTTCATTGCTTGTTTTGGTGCAGTCCAAGAAGTTCATGCTTGCAATTTTAAACATGAAGATTGAAGTTCTTAGATATGTATTTCTGAATATCGTAGTTCCTCAGATCAGTCTAGTTGTTACTGTGAATAGCAATCTAAACTAGTTGTTTGGTTTTCAAACTATTCAGTATTGCACTCCAGAATGTTTTTGTGAGACTTTGTATTGAGCTTGAGCCTCTTCTTTTGTCGTTCTATTTCTTCATGTATCATCTTATTTTGACCAAGCCGAAGTTGTCAAATAATGAGGCGAACATGTGTTGTACTTGCTCATCGGGGAAAGGGTTCATCGACATATTACAAGTACATCATCTTCACGGAACTGATTCAATAAACTTCCATTGAGTTGGACATAATTCAGAATAATAGATTCACGTACAACAATAAAATCTGCCTATACAAGATTCCGTATTACATCAAAACTGCAACATTCAGGTACAACTTCGAAAGAACAACCTAGAGAACCAAGTGACGCTCGTAGAACTAAGATGTCGTAGTCGGGCTCGTGCGCGTTGGGAAGCGTCGCGTCCTTCGATTCCAGTGCATCGTAGGGCAGCGTCGCAGATGCTAAGCCGCCGTCATGTGTGCATCACGGCAACCACGGCCTGCACCAACGTAGCGCCGATCTGCCGGGCCGAGTCCGTCGGTGAGTGGAGCAGCGCCCAGCCGCCGTCGCGTGCGGGCCGCGCCACAGCTACCAAGTCACCATCCCGTGGGGGCGCTGAAAAGTGGGTTTCCAGGTCTGAACAGAGAGTCTCCGTCGCGTCCGGATCGCCAAGGACGACGTGCAAAGCACGTGCAAAGCACGTGCTGCTTACTAGTACGGACTGAGATCCGGTGCCTCGCTGAAGGCAAGGCACGGATGAACAGTACCGTGCCCCGCTACCTTTTCTGGCTGTTGGATCGAGAACGGATGGCTGGATGAGCGTGAACAGGCGCAGCGCTACAGGACATCTACAGTGCATATGCTACAGGAAATTCGCTACAGTAGTCATCCACAGTGCCTGCTACAGTCGACGTCCACAGTGCCTGCTACAGTAGCTATTCTCAGTGCCAATCTTGTCTATCCATTCTCGATCCAACGGCCAAGGCAGCAAGGCACGGTACTGTTCATCCGTGCCTTGCCTTCAGCGAGGCACCGGATCTCAGTCCTACTAGTACTACTATAAGCAGCAGCATACTGGGCAAAGGAAGGGTACAAGGCAACGTTATGCTTGGTGGCAATGTCTTGAATGTGTCTAAATTTAGATGTATTCATACACTAAGCAGTGTTTAGATACATCCAACTTTTAAGAAATTTACGACATTCTTTTATAGATGGAATACGACAAATGGATAGTCTGCAGAAGGCAACTGACTTACTTCTTCAGAATTCAGATATTCATGTACTTGCCGATTCAGATTTCAGGCTCCATTTCAAAGTTTTCCGAAAGAAAGAAATGAATGTATTCCAACACCATTTCTTGCAGGTTTTATTAGGCCAAAAAAAATCACATGTCTTGGACTGAGTTGAGAGTGGAAAAGGCGTGCGATTGCCTGGAATCAGAAGATGAATTAGTTTGATTCTTTAAGTTGGGTCAACTAACAAAGATGCTCCTTGTCTTGACTATTTCCAATCGAGGCAATCGCTCAGGATTATATATGGTTGATTAATTTCGTGATCTGAGCAAACAGTGTCGTTTCAGCATCAGGAAAGGGATACTTATATCATGACAATGGCAAACATGGTGAAAAGTTCATGCTTTCATATCGGTACTGATAGATCCACATTTGCTAAGATATTGATAATGGAATCCGGCCCTGGGTTATATGGAAAAAAAAATCATCCTGTCTTCAGAATTCAGATTTTCATCTACTTGCCGATTCAGGTTTCAGGCTTCATTTCAACAAGATTACACCATCTTGTGTTGTATAACTCTGCAAGGTCCGGTTCAGAAAACAGGCAATTCAACATCTAATTGACATTGTTTCTTGCATATTCTCTACACTAGAAAGATAGCATTGTTATTTGTTCATGTGAGGGCATCTAACTGACTTCTTCAGAATTTGGATATTCATGTAGATACTTGCCAATTCAGATTTCAGGCTTCATTTCGGCATTTCAGGACGAGATTACAGTGTTTACCATCTTATGTACGTAGTTCAGAAGACTGCTCTGCTAGGTCCTGTTTCGAAACAGGCCATTCAACATTTAAATTACATTGGTTAGTGTACACTTCCTACATCAGAAAATATACCAGAGCGTTGTGACAGTGAGAGATCTGAATGTGAATTAGTTCGACTCAAAAGTCAGATCAAGTAATTTGGTTAGCAAAGTTAATTCTGAAGCAAAGAATAACAATTCAGCAGTAGAAAAGAGCTCCTTGGCATGTATGGTGGCAACAGGGAACAGTTGGAAAAAATCATGTTCTTATTTCAATAACAAGATTTAGACAATGCTTATTAAGAAGAATCTACGAGGTAGAAACAACTCATCTTCCTGACATTAGAAATGAGCTGAAACTTTACACCTCCAAGCTGTCTAAGACACAAATTGTGCCAATATAACTGCAAATAAGTAATTACTTTCATGCACAGGCCATGAGACACTCTAATATTGTACTACTATAACTAAACATTGCAGAAGACACACCAGAAGGAGAGAAAAACTAGAAGAATAATACTTCCTAAACACTAATTATGAGATGCAAATCTTCACCACTCCATAGCAATAGATCGCCTGATTTTTCTTCAATGCCACTAATGCCCCCTTGACACAATCTTGTACTTGCCAGTCAGTTGTTGCTGCACCAAGAAACACACAAATCCAACAACAAAAAATCACATGAGATTGCTGAATTTAGTTTTTCCATAGCAACTAATCCAGTCTTAAACAAGAAAATGGAAAATGCAAGATTTTACCTTCTCCCAAATCTTGGTGTGCTCGATGCAGAAACCGGCAACGACCCCGCCGCCCTTCTGCTCACGGTACTCGATGCACATGCCGACGTTGAGGCCACAGGAGACGTGGAACCCAAGGTCGCACTTAGGCTGTGAGCACTCCAGCGCGCAGCCCCTGCTGCTCTCGCAGATGTAGCAGTGCTTGGTGAACCGGCGGCTGGGCACAAGGGAGCAGTCGATGCCGTCGCGGCCATCCGCATCCTGGAAGAACACCTCCGGCACAAGCACTGCGCACTCAATGTGCGCCCACGCCCCGTCCGTGGTGCGCTTCATGGCGCCGCCTCTCCCCGGGCAGAGGCAGCAGGGCGGGCGTGCAGGCTTGCCCTTCTTCGTGGTCGCCTTCTCGGAGCAGAGCGAGCAGAACCAGTCGCCGTCGGGGATGGACTGGGCCAGCGGGTTGCCGTAGCACGTGGCGTGTACCATGAGGTCGCACCCGTCACAGAACACAATGGGGTCCGACGGGTCGCCGTCAGTACTCCGGCAAACCTCGCAGAGCACGCCGTCGTCCTCCACTTCTTCCACAAGGGCACATTGCTTTCGCTCCACCGCCACTTCATCTTCCTTCCTGGGCTCTACTTCGCGTGCCGGTGCTGCCACTTTAGGATCTATCGCTTGCTCTGCTATCTTGAGCACTTCGTCTTGAACTTCAGAACGTTTGTCATTGGAGAGCATCATGCAGTGCACATCACTCGCGTGCTCTAATGTCTTGAGCACTTCATCTTGAACTTCAGAATGTTTGCCACTGATGACATTGGGGAGCTTCTTGCAGTGCACATCACCTGCTTGCTCTATTGTCTTGAGCACTTCGTCTTGAACTTCAGAATGTATATCATTGGAGAGCTTATTGCAGTGTACCTCACTCACTTGCTCTAATGTCTTGAGTTCTTCAGCTTGAACTTCAGAACTTTTGTCATTGACAACACTCCGCAGCTTCTTGTAGTGTACATCACTCGCTTGCTCCGATGCCTTGGGCACTTCAGCTTGAACTTCAGATTGCATGCAGCTGATCACCTCAGAGAGCTTCTTGCAATGTAGACCACTCGCTTTTTTTGCAGTGTTCGCTCTGCGGGATTTGGGGAACACCAGATCCTTGACTTCCTTGGGCTTCTCTGGCATCTTGGACGCTTCAGCTCTTGGGCAGTCTCCGGCACCATCTGCCACGCAAGAACTGGTGGCGCCGCCGCGCTTAACCGATCCTTCAGGCCTGGTTTCTTTGGCAGCAGCTACACGATCCCCATCAGGCTTCATTGATGGCGAGGGCGGGATAAACTGCGACATCACGCGCTTATTGGCCGGTAGGCAAACCGGGAACAGAGCCGAATCGTCCTCCGGGGCAGACGGAGACGGGACGCGCTTGCTGGCCGCGACGGAGAGAGCGGCAGTGGCGCCCTCCATGCGCGACGGCACCAGGACCCGCTGCTTTGCCGGGACGGAGGGAGCAGCGACGGCGCGCTCCGGGCACAACGGCACCGGCACGCGTTGCTTGGCCGGGATGGAGGGAAGAGCAGCGGCGTCCTCCTTGGGCGACGGTGCATGGACACGCTTCTTCGCCTGGACGGAGGGAGCGGCGCTGGCGACCTCCGGCCGCGACGCTACCTGAACGAGCTTGTTCGCCGGGACGGGGAGGGGAACAGCCGCGTCCACCGTGGGCGACATCGCATGGACGGAGGGAGCGGCGGCGGCGGCCTCCTTGCGCCGCGGCGCCTGAAAGAGCTTCTTCGCCGGGGCGGAGAGAGGAGCAGCGGCGTCCGCACCGAGCGACGGTGCCTGGACGCGCTTCTTGGCCGGGACGGTGGGAGGAGCACCGGCGTTCCTCAGGGGCGACAGCGTCAGGACGCGCTTCTTCGGCGGTACGGAGGGAGCGGCGGTGTCGGCCACCGGGCCCGACCGCATCTGAAAACGCTTCTTCGCCGGGACGGGCAGGCGAGCAGCCGCGCCCTCCGGGCGCGACCACGCATGGACGCTCTTCTTAGACGGGGCGGAGGGAGGAGGAGCGGCCTCCTCCGGCGAGATCTCATCCGCCGGCGGCGCATACGCCCGCTTCTTGGCAGGGAGGCAAGCCCTCACCGCCGCCTCCTCCAGCGCCGGCGCGTAGGCGCGCTTCTTCGCCGGGAGGCAAACGGGGGCAGGCGCCGCCTCCGGCAGCGGCCGGAACGCGCGCTTCTTGACCGGCAGCGGCGCCGATCCGAGGTCGGAGCCGACGAACTTGAACCGCTTCGACGGCGGCAGATCGCGGATGCTGCAGCCGCCGCTCCCGGCGGTCTCCATGGGCGGCGGACGGCGAGGCGGCTGGGTTCGAGATTGGATCGGTGATTTTGGCGAGGTCGGGTTCGCGGGTGATCTGCGTACGGAGGGGAGAAGGGCTTAAATGATCGCGCCGGAGACGAAATATTTTCGGGATTTGGATGGAGTCGAGCGCGCGAGCGGATTTGATGAAATGATTTTCGGAGAGGGTTCGGTGGGAAGAGAATGAGATGGAACGCGATCGCGTTTCGTATGTTTTGGTTCGAATTTTCGAAACCGGCCGCGAAGCGCCCTGTGGGCTGTGGTTCGCGCGAATTTTTTTGTTTCGGGGTTAAAATTTTCGCTGTTTGGGGCGCGAATGGGTTGCCCGCGGCGGGGTCGGGCTAGGAATTTTTGAGCCTGCCCAAATCTTTTGAGCCCAACTGAGTGGGGCTTTTTCAGCACTGGTCGGCCCTGAATGCATCTCCAAGATTACGTGTGTTCTACTACGAAAACAAATGTCTGAATAACAAACGGTAAAAAAAAAAACACTCCCCTCAAAGAAAGGAAGAAGAGAAAAGTTTCTAAGAAAACAAAGCCAGGTCGAAGTAAAACCAAAGTATGACCATTTAATTTGGATTTTGCTTCCACATTTTTTCTCGCAAGAGAAACCTCGTCCTATTGTTAAAAATCAAACAAAGGTGGATAAAAACACATGTGGAAAACACGCGTGGAATTTGCAATCTCCCAAGAAAGTAAATGAGATTGCTTCTACCTCCCGTCGGTGCACCGCCGCTGATCCGCCTAGCCTCATGTGGCCTTACGGCAATGGGGGCGCGGTGGATCTCGGTCTTTCTCGAGGTGAGGGCTCCGTTTTTTAATGTTTTTCTTTGTTTTGGCTCCGTTTTTTAATGTTTTTCTTTGTTTTGTTAGGGCATGTGTCCTATTTAAAAAGATGTGGCGGTGGCGACTTCCTGAAGATAGAATAAGACCCCCCCCCTCCCGTCTAGCTCTAGTTTCGGTGATCCGTATAGCGTTATCGGAGGGCCTGTGGAGGTGTGTCTCCGGCAAATATCGCTGGATTTGGTCGATGTTGCTTCTGATTTACGCTTCTCTTCATCGGCGACGATCGTTTCTCTTGTATGTTGGTTCTCTTTGGCTTTAGCATGACGACTTCCCTTCTCTCTACTTTAACAAACTCTACTACGACAAGTTTTGCTCAGCTCCAGTGAGGGAGGGGCGAGGACGACAGCACGCCTCTGGCGTCCTTTGGCTTTAGTCGTCAGCTCGTCGATAGTTGGTTAAAGACTTATTTGTATTTTTATTACTTTTAGGTTTTCATGTACTATTGTTGATGCATATGAATAGATCGCTGGACTTTTCGCAAAAAACAACACATGTGAAATATGCAAGAGAGTGACCTAGAAACTTCACAAAAATAGGATAAGAAAATAATATTACAATTAAGTCTTTTTGGATCCTGCAAGATGGTGTACTACCGCCAACCTCCAGTGTTGCCATGTACTCCCTCCGATCCCTTTTAAATGACTCGAATTTAGTATAAAGTTGCACTAAATTCGAGTCAATTAAAGGAGATCGGAGGGAGTAGCTCGCTAGAAGAGGAGCCAAGATTCTAATGTCCTATCTACCCTCACTGTCGCTTTTGAGGCTTTAAGAGCTAGACGATGATAAACCAGCTAGTAGCGGGGCCCACGTCCATGTGGCATGTCATTCGGGGTGACCAACCTTGCTCTGGAGCAACAATCTTCTTCATGCCAAACTCTAGATTGGGCGTTGAGGGACCACCAACCCTGCTCCCGAGCCACCATTTTCTTCTTGTTGTAGGCGTCACCACGACTGATGCCAACCCACTAGGAACAAGCCATACTTATAGAAATAGAGCATGCCACCTCGAGCGTCTGGAGGAAGGAGGGGAACATGATAGGGCAAAGGTGTCCGATCTTTCGATGAGAGTATGATAACGTCGATTTGTTGGTGGAGTTCGTGCTTGATGATTCGACTACACGTGCAAAGCTCATGCGCCAATGCAATCGCTGGGACAATCTCTGGGAGTTACTGATCTTGCGGATGCACAATCAGCCTGACCAGTGAGGGTCCTAATTCCTACATGAAATCGAGAACAAGTAAGAACTAATATTGCAATCAGAATATTGCGGATGAAATATGAAATCTTTATTGAATATGGTGGGATTCCGAATAGTCGGTCTTGTTTTGGGCGTTGGCCTCAAAAGAAGTACATGAGAGTTGCAGCAATAGCTAACTTTTAATCTAATCAAAATCCGAGTCTAAACGTGGCGGCTATGGGGGTGTTTAAAGGAGGAAAAGGTGGGGTTTCGGCCATCCATGCATATGGTGGCCGAACCAAACCCTAGAAGGCCTTTCCCCCTTCAGTACGGACTCTAAACGGGGGCTGACTTAATTCTGTGAAAATTACATGGGCCTGGCCCAAAACTAATGGTGTCGCAGCACCATGTACTCGTATGGACGAAATTATGAAGTGGAAAACTCTATATTTCGTACATGTCTTCATCTCCAATTATGGTGGCTTCAAAGTTCTGAAATCTCCACTCGCAACGTCCTCTTCAATCCTCACATGTTTGCTGCCATCTCCTCCATGTGTGATCATGCTCCAATATTTGTCCTTCTCATCCATGATAGGTCCATCATTTCTAAGAATAACAAACATATCTGATTTAGGCAGCATCATATTCTCATGTATGTGAGGAATAGTTCCAAGAAACGAAAGTACCTGATAGTTAAGTTGTTTGGCACGAGCTCGACTGATTGGTCCTTGTATTTGTGTGGCTGTAGGTACATCGGTTGTATCAATAGATGGGATGTCCTCATCAGAACATCAACTCTTCAATGATGTCGTTGAATGCTCGTGTGAATGAGAGAAGTAACATATTTACAACACGTGGGTATACTGGCTTCACCTTTGAATCATACTAGTGCACCAGACCTTCAAATGATATGTCCACTTAATTATTGATACTAATATCTTTCATGCTACACAAATTCATATCGAAATTGAAGTCAAATGGTTTTTAAAACAAATGAGTTCAATCCAAAATTTGATAACAAAAAGTAGCAAAATAGGTAGTGGATAGTGTCACATAGTACCTAACTACCCAGATACATTTGTCCTCGCTTGATGATAGGATGAGGTTCCTCTGCCAAGTTCATAAAAGTAGCATTTCAGGCCATCCTCCACTTCTTACAGTAACCAAAGAATGCCCTTCACCACCCGATCCTAGGTCAACATCGGACTCAATAAAGATGTGGGTTGTCGAGTGCGCGATAAAGTTACTAGTCAACACAACCAGACGATATGTCGTAAGACAACGATGTCAGGAAATAGTCCCATGAGATGACTAAACCAATACACCTGTTGCACCCATGGGTCACGGGCCGATGTATGGAGAATGGTGTGACCAGATGGTATCAGGAGGCAGAAGGTGATCTACTAGGAATATTTACATACTAGACCTCATAGTCTTTCATCTGAGTGAACGATTGATGTCTACGCCCCCTCCTTTTCCTGTAGACAGTGTTGGGCCTCCAAGAGCAGAGGTTTGTAGAACAGCAGCAAGTTTCCCTTAAGTGGATCACCCAAGGTTTATCGAACTCAGGGAGGAAGAGGTCAAAGATATCCCTCTCATGCAACCCCGCAACCACAAAGCAAGAAGTCTCTTGTGTCCCCAACACACCTAATAGGTGCACTAGTTCGGCGAAGAGATAGTGAAATACGGGTGGTATGAATAAGTATGAGCAAGTAGCAACGGCACCTAGAAAAGTGCTTTGCCCAGGACAAGTAAACAAGCAAGTAGTAACGCAGCAGTAGTAACGCAAGTAAAACAATAAACAAGCAACGATAGCGATAATTAGGAACAAGGCCTAGGGATCATACTTTCACTAGTGGACACTCTCAACATTGATCACATAACGTAATAGATAAATGCATACTCTACACTCTCTTGTTGGATGATGAACACCACCGATCGTGTAGGATTACACGAACCCTCAATGCCGGAGTTAACAAGCTCCACAATATTCAATGTTCATATTTAAATAACCTTAGAGTGCATGAAAGATCAACACGACTAAACCAAGTACTAACATAGCATGCACACTGTCACCTTCACGCTATGAAAGGAGGCATAGATCACATCAATACTATCATAGCAATAGTTAACTTCATAATCTACAAGAGATCATGATCATAGCCTACGCCAAGTACTAACACGGATGCACACACTGTCACCATTACACCGTGCAGGAGGAATAAAACTACTTTAATAACATCACTAGAGTAGCACATAGATAAATTGTGATACAAACACATTGCAATCATAAAGAGATATAAATAAGCACTTCACTATGCCATTCATAACAGATGAATAAGTATTCCGTGAAATATAGCCTAAGAGACCCACACGGTGCACACACTCGTCACCTTTACACACGTGGGACAAGGAGTCTCCGGAGATCACATAAGTAAAATTCACTTGACTAGCATAACGACATCTAGATTACAAGCATCATCATATGAATCTCAATCATGTAAGGCAGCTCATGAGATTATTGTATTGAAGTACATAGGAGAGAGATGAACCACATAGCTACGTGCATGCCCCGAGCCTCGATGGAGAACTACTCCCTCCTCATGGGAGACAACAGCGTTGATGAAGATGGCGGTGGTGTCGATGGAGGAGCCTTCCGGGGCACTTCCCCATCCCGGCGGCGTGCCGAACAGAGACTCCTGTCCCCCGGATCTTGGCTTCGCGATGGCGGCGGCTCTGGAAGGTTTCTCGTACCGTGGCTTTTCCGTATCGAGGTTTTAGGTCGAGGGGGCTTAAATAGGCGAAGAGGCGGCGTCAGGAGGTCAACGAGGCGACGACACCATAAGGCGGCGCGGCCAGGGCCTGGGCCGCGCCGGCCTATCATCTGGGGCCCCTGTGGCCCCCCTCTGGCGACTCTCGGGTGTTCTGGATGCTTCCGGGGATTCTAAGATGCTGGGCGTTGATTTCGTCCGATTCCGAGAATATTTCCTTACTAGGATTTCTGAAACCAAAAACAGCAGAAAACAGGAACTGACCCTTCGGCATCTCGTCAATAGGTTAGTTCCGGAAAATGCATAAAACATGTAGATATCATCAATAATGTGGCATGGAACATAAGAAATTATCGATACGTCGGAGACGTATCAGCATCCCCAAGCTTAGTTTCTGCTCGTCCCGAGCAGGTAAACGATAACAAAGATAATTTCGGAGTGACATGCCATCATAACCTTGATCATACTATTGTAAAGCATATGTAATGAATGCAGCGATCAAAACAATGTAAATGACATGAGTAAACAATTGAATCATATAGCAAAGACTTTTCATGAATAGTACTTCAAGACAAGCATCAATAAGTCTTGCATAAGAGTTAACTCATAAAGCAATAATTCAAAGTAAAGGTATTGAAGCAACACAAAGGAATATTAACTTTCAGCGGTTGCTTTCAACTTATAACATGTATATCTCATGGATATTGTCAACATAGAGTAATATAATAAGTGCAATATGCAAGTATGTAGGAATCAATGCACAGTTCACACAAGTGTTTGCTTCTTGAGGTAGAGAGAGATAGGTGAACTGACTCAACAATAAAAGTAAAAGAATGGTCCTTCGAAGAGGAAAGCATCGATTGCTATATTTGTGCTAGAGCTTTGATTTTGAAAACAAGAAACAATTTTGTCAACGGTAGTAATAAAGCATATGTATCATGTAAATTATATCTTACAAGTTGCAAGCCTCATGCATAGTATACTAATAGTGCCCGCACCTTGTCCTAATTAGCTCGGATTACTCGGATTATCATCGCAATGCACATGTTTTAACCAAGTGTCACAAAGGGGTACCTCTATGCCGCTCTGTACAAAGGTCTAAGGAGAAAGCTCGCATCGGATTTCTCGCTATTGATTATTCTCAACTTAGACATCCATACCGGGACAACATAGACAACATGATAATGGACTCCTCTTTTATGCATAAGCATTCAACAACAATTAATTTGCTCATATGAGATTGAGGATATTTGTCCAAAACTGAAACTTCCACCATGGATCATGGCTTTAGTTAGCGGCCCAATGTTCTTCTCTAACATTATGCAATGCTATAACCATTTTAGCGGTAAATCTCCCTTACTTCAGACAAGACGAACATGCATAGCAACTCACATGATATTCAATAAAGAGTAGTTGATGGCGTCCCCAGGAACATGGTTATCGCACAACAAGCAACTTAATAAGAGATAAAGTGCATAAGTACATATTCAATACCACAATAGTTTTTAAGCTATTTGTCCCATGAGCTATATATTGCAAAGGTGGAGGAATAGAAATTTAAAGGTAGCACTCAAGCAATTTACTTTGGAATGGCGGAGAAATACCATGTAGTAGGTAGGTATGGTGGACACAAATGGCATAGTGGTTGGCTCAAGGATTTGGATGCATGAGAAGTATTCCCTCTCGATACAAGGCTTAGGCTAGCAAGGCTATTTGAAACAAACACAAGGATGAAGCGGTGCAGCAAAACTCACATAAAAGACATATTGAAAATATTATAAAACTCTACACCGTCTTCCTTGTTGTTCAACCTCAATACTAGAAATTATCTAGACTTTAGAGAGACCAAATATGCAAACCAAATTTTAGCATGCTCTATGTATTTCTTCATTAATGGGTGCAAAGTATATGATGAAAGAGCTTAAACATGAGAACAACAATTGCCAAGTATCACATTATCCAAGACATTTTAGCAATTACTACATGTATCATTTTCCAATTCCAACCATATAACAATTTAACGAAGAAGAAACTTCGCCATGAATATTATGAGTAGAGCCTAAGGACATACTTGTCCATATGCTACAGTGGAGCGTGTCTCTCTCCCATACAATAAATGCTAGGATCCATTTTATTCAAACAAAACAAAAACAAGAACAAACCGACGCTCCAAGTAAAGTACATAAGATGTGATGGAATAAAAATATAGTTTCAGGGGAGGAACCTGATAATGTTGTCGATGAAGAAGGGGATGCCTTGGGCATCCCCAAGCTTAGATGCTTGACTCTTCTTGAAATATGCAGGGATGAACCACCGGGCATCCCCAAGCTTAGACTTTTCACTCTTCTTGATCGTAGTATATCATCCTCCTCTCTTGACCCTTGAAAACTTCCTCCACACCAAACTCGAAACAAACTCATTAGAGGGTTAGTGCATAATCAAAAATTCACATGTTCAGAGGTGACATAATCATTCTTAACACTTCTGGACATTGCACAAATCTACTGAAAGTCAATGGAATCGAAATATCCATCAAGCATAACAAAACTGGCAATGCGAAATAAAAGGCAGAATCTGTCAAAAACAGAACAGTTCGTATTGACGAATTTTATTGAGGCACCAGACTTGCTCAAATGAAAATGCTCAAATTGAATGAAAGTTGCGTACATATCTGAGGATCACTCACGTAAATTGGCATAATTTTATGAGGTACCTACAGAGAATTTTGCCCAGATTCGTGACAGCAAAGAAATCTGTTTCTGTGCAGTAATCCAAATCTAGTATGAACTTTACCATCAACGACTTTACTTGGCACAACAAAACACTAAACTTAAGATAAGGAGAGGTTGCTACAGTAGTAAACAACTTCCAAGACACAAATATAAAACAAAGTTACTGTAGCAAAATAAACACATGGGTTATCTCCCAAGAAGTTCTTTCTTTATAGCCATTAAGATGGGCTCAGCAGTTTTAATGATGCACTCGCTAGAAATAGTATTTGAAGCAAAAAGATAGCATCAAGAGGCAAGTATGAAACAAATTTAAGCCTAACATACTTCCTATGCATAGGAATCTTGTAAATAAACAAGTTCAAGAAGCATAATGCAACAAGCATAGAAAGATAAAACAAGTGTAGCTTCAAAAATTTCAGCGCATAGAGAGGTGTTTTAATAACATGAAAATTTCTACAACCATATTTTCCTCTCTCATAATAACTTTCAGTAGCATCATGAGCAAACTCAACAATATAACTATCACATAAAGCATTCTTATCATGAGTCTCATGCATAAAATTATTATTCTCCACATAAGCATAGTCAATTTTATTAGTTGTAGTGGGAGCAAATTCAACAAAGTAGCTATCATCAAATATAGGAGGCATATTGTAATCATAATCAAATTTACTCTCCATAGTAGGTGGCAACAAAAGACTACTATCATTACAATCATCATAAATAGGAGGTAAAGTATCATCAAAGAAAATTTTCTCCTCAATGCCCGGGGGACTAAAAAGATCATGCTCATCAAAACCAGCTTCCCCAAGCTTATAATTTTCCATAGCATTAGCAACAATACTGTTCAAAGCATTCATATTAATAACATTCCCATTAGCATGCATATAAAGTTCCATGGGTTTTTTAATTCTCTCTTCAAACACATCATGTCCTAATTCAAGATAAAGTTCATAAAGATCTCTCATATTTTTGTTGTTTTCCATTATGCCTAACTAGTGTAAACAAGAAACAAAAAGTTGCAATTGCAGGATCTAAAGGAAATAGCTTCGAGCACACACACACAACGGCGCCAGAAAAGTACTGTTACCTGGAACCGGAGTATGAGTGCCTTTTACCTTTCCTCCCCGGCAACGGCGCCAGAAAATAGCTTGATGTCTACGCCCCCTCCTTTTCCTGTAGACAGTGTTGGGCCTCCAAGAGCAGAGGTTTGTAGAACGAGCAGCAAGTTTCCCTTAAGTGGATCACCCAAGGTTTATCGAACTCGGGGAGGAAGAGGTCAAAGATATCCCTCTCATGCAACCCCGCAACCACAAAGCAAGAAGTCTCTTGTGTCCCCAACACACCTAATAGGTGCACTAGTTCGACGAAGAGATAGTGAAATACAGGTGGTATGAATAAGTATGAGCAAGAGCAACGGCACTGCGAAAAGTGATTTGCCCAGGACAATGAACAAGCAAGAGTAACGCTAGCAAGTAGTAACGCAAGAAACAAGAAACAAGCAGACGATAGCAAGTAATTAGGAACAAGGCCTAGGGATCATACTTTCACTAGTGGACACTCTCAACATTGATCACATAACGTAATAGATAAATGCATACTCTACACTCTCTTGTTGGATGATGAACACCACCGACCGTGTAGGATTACACGAACCCTCAATGCCGTAGTTAACAAGCTCCACAATATTCAATGTTCATATTTAAATAACCTTAGAGTGCATGAAAGATCAACACGACTAAACCAAGTACTAACATAGCATGCACACTGTCACCTTCACGCTATGAAAGGAGGCATAGATCACATCAATACTATCATAGCAATAGTTAACTTCATAATCTACAAGAGATCATGATCATAGCCTACGCCAAGTACTGATACGGATGCACACACTGTCACCATTACACCGTGCAGGAGGAATAAAACTACTTTAATAACATCACTAGAGTAGCACATAGATAAATTGTGATACAAACACATTGCAATCATAAAGAGATATAAATAAGCACTTCACTATGCCATTCATAACAGATGAATAAGTATTCCGTGAAATATAGCCTAAGAGACCCACACGGTGCACACACTCGTCACCTTTACACACGTGGGACAAGGAGTCTCCTGGAGATCACATAAGTAAAATTCACTTGACTAGCATAACGACATCTAGATTACAAGCATCATCATATGAATCTCAATCATGTAAGGCAGCTCATGAGATTATTGTATTGAAGTACATAGGAGAGAGATGAACCACATAGCTACCGCAGTACAGCCCCGAGCCTCGATGGAGAACTACTCCCTCCTCATGGGAGACAAGCAGCGTTGATGAAGATGGCTGTGGTGTCGATGGAGGAGCCTTCCGGGGCACTTCCCCGTCCCGGCGGCGTGCCGGAACGGAGACTCCTGTCCCCCGGATCTTGGCTTCGCGATGGCGGCGGCTCTGGAAGGTTTCTCGTACCGTGGCTTTTCCGTATCGAGGTTTTAGGTCGAGGGGGCTTAAATAGGCGAAGAGGCGGCGTCAGGAGGTCAACGAGGCGACGACACCATAAGGCGGCGCGGCCAGGGCCTGGGCCGCGCCGGCCTATCATCTGGGGCCCCTGTGGCCCCCCTCTGGCGACTCTCGGGTGTTCTGGATGCTTCCGGGGATTCTAAGATGATGGGCGTTGATTTCGTCCGATTCCGAGAATATTTCCTTACTAGGATTTCGAAACCAAAAACAGCAGTAAAACAGAGACCGGCCCTTCGGCATCTCGTCAATAGGTTAGTTCCAGAAAATGCATAAATATGACATAAAGTGTGCATAAAACATGTAGATATCATCAATAATGTGGCATGGAACATAAGAAATTATCGATACATCGGAGACGTATCAACGATCCTTCTCTAACCCATCACTCGTTTACTTGTCGTCTTCTCTATTGTACAAACCCATTGAGAAGCCGCCTTTGGTCAGTCCCAACCTTCGACTTCGAGCAAACGAAAAGATGATGAAATCGATTGTTGCAACCACCCTTCGGTGCGGCCTTTATTCGCTCCATATCTTCCCACCATTGATGTTGTGCAGAGTACGCAATTGGAAAACTACCAGAGGAAGGTATGATCGTCACGGTAGAAAGTTTCCCTCGGCAAGAAACCAAGGTTTAATCGACCAGTAGGAGAAATAAATCACTTCTGAAGGTGTTGCTGGCTGACTTTGGCAGGGCGCACTACCGGTGTCAGCAACAACATGGAAACATGCAACAATACAACCAAAATACTTTGCCCAACTTACAGTGAGGTTGTCAATTTCACTGGTTTTGCTGAAAACAAAGGATTAGACGTATAGTGTGGAAAGATATGCTTGTTTGCACTGAAATAAATAGAACAAGTATTTGCAGTAAGAAAATAGAACATGTATTCGCAGTAGATGGTTTTATCAATGTAAAAGAAAGGACTGGGATCCACAGTTCACTAGAGGTATCTATCCATAAAGATAAATAACATGATGGGTAAACAAATTACAGCTGGACAATTGACAGAATAAAGACCATACATGACAATATGATTACTATGAGATTCATTTGGGCATTACAACAAGATTCATAGACCGTAATCCAACTGCATCTATGACTAATAATCCACCCTCAAGATATCATCCGAAAAATTCTTGGTATTAAGTTGCAAGCAACAGATTATTGCATTAAGTAAAGTGTGTAAAGTAAACAATAGAATTATCCTTGGATAAAGCATTGTTGTTTTCTTCCTAGTAGCAACAACACATATACAACCTTAGGAGTTATTGTCACTCTCCGAGATTACTAGAGGCAAGAACCCATATCAAGCATAAATGCTCCCTCTTGGAGTCACAAACACATACTTGGCCAGAGCATCTACTAGCAACGAAGAGAATGCAAGATCACAAATAACATGTAACCAGGTCTATAATCAACTCAACCATAGTATTCAATATTCATCGGATCCCAGCAAACACAATATGTATCATTACATAAAGATGATCTTGATCATGATAGGCAACTCACAAGATCTAAACATGAAGCATAAAGAGGAGAAGACAACCATCTAGCTACTGCTATGGACCCGTATAGTCAAAAGATGAACTACTCACGCATCCCTTCGGAGGCGGGCATGGTGATGAAGAGGCCTCTGGTGATGATCTCCCTCTCTGGCAGGGTGTCGGGAAGAGCTTCAGAACCCTCCCAAACTAGGGTCAACGATGTCGGCGGCTACGGAACTTTTCGTGGATGGAGGCTCGAGTGTTTAGGTTTTTCCCGAGGATGTAAATTTATAGGTGAAAGGGCGAGGTCGGTGGACGCCCGAGGGGCCGACACCACGCCTAGGGGTGGTGTGGCCACCTCCCGGCTCCTCTCTGTCTCCCTTTTGGACTCCGTCACCGTGACAGTAAAATAGGAACTTCGGCTTTTGTTTCGTCCAATTCTGATAATATTTCCTGTACAACTTTTCTGAAATACAAAAACAGCAAAAACAAGAACTGACATTATGTCATCTTGTTAATATGTTAGTTCTAGAAAATGCATAAAAATGTCACGAAGTGTAAACAAAACATATACAAATTGGTGTAAAACAAGCATGGATCATCAAAAATTATAGATACGTTTGCAACGTATCAGCATCCCCAAGCTTAACTCCTGCTCGTCCTCGAGTAGGTAAGTGATAACAAAAATAATTTTTGAGATGACATGCAGCCAACACAATCTTGATCAAGTTATCGTAAAAGCATTTTGAGCTGAGATCAAATTACTCTAAACATAGGCATGATAGATATAATTCTAACAATAGAACTTAACAACTATGTTACAACATTAGAAATAACTCAAACAGAAGATCATGAATAATAGTGCACTGAAAGCAACTGTCTGTTTTTTTATCATAGAGAAAACATAGCAAAGTGGTAGTCAGCTTGTCCTTCATGGAATAGCAAAACATAAATGCATAGGACACCTTTAAAGTTCAAAAGAGTGACTAGATGTAAATAATTTGAGAACAAGCAATAACATAATTATGAATCAATCAATAATAAATTTTGGGACTATGCACATTATACTCAGAATAACAACTATCCTCTCTCAATTGGTGCATAAGGTTAGAAGATGAAGATTCAACATAAAAGTAAAAGAAAGGCACTGCGCAAAGGGAAGCAAGATTACTCATGTGCTAGAGCTTTTTTATTTTGAATAAAACAGAGGTGTTGAAAATGTATTTTGAGAGGTATGTATGTCTATGTCAACGAATGGCATCAAATGATCTATCATCATTTCATGTTTAATGGCTTCAAAAGCGGATCCCATAGAGTCAATAAAGTGCATCTTCTCCTTTATTTGAACAAGCTAAGTTCATGATTTCTCAAGCCCATAATGTTAGGAGATTTATTTGATTATTTGTTCATTTTATATTTAGTGGGCTGGGCACCCATATTTGCCTGCTCTTTTTGCAATATTAGGGAATATCACATTATGCATGCTAGTCAAGGTGTGAAGCCAAAATAAACATGAAAGAGACAATAAAGCATCCAACACTTCGTCATGAGCTAAAACAGGAACACAAAATAGGTAATAATTTTTGAAGATTTTAAAGGTAGCACACAAGCAATTTACTTTGGAGTGGCGGTGAAATACCACATATAGGTAGGTATGGTGGACACAATTGGAAAACTTTGGTTTTTGGGAGTTGGATGCACGAGTAGAGCTCATACTCAGTACAGGGAAGGCTAGCAAAAGACTGGGAGCGACCGACCAAGAGAGCAATAATGGCCATAATCATGCATAACGACAAAACATTATTAATCATAGCATAAAGTGATATTACAAGTCAAAAACTAAATGATCATGGAGGCTTGAGGTGACTGATTTGTAGTCATAACATGGTGTAAGCATGTGCTAAGTCAACCCAATTAAAGCATCAAAGTAGAATACCATAATATTATGCTTTTGTATGATGGAAACACCACATGATTCTTTCAATGGCACATTAAGCACTCTCAGCTATTTAAGACAAGTCATGCTACAACAATAACTAATAAGCATAAAATTAAAAATACATCTAACATGACATGCTAAAGTCTAAGTCACAATCTAAACAAGCTTCCTTTTGCACCACTATAAGCATGAAATATTTTACTCGTATCCAACACCAATCAATTTATTTGAAATAACTCTCATAGATAATAATCAATAAAGACCAGAGAGCCAATCATACCTAACTAAATAAAACTAACAAGCTCTGAAAAAAACATGAGTGGAAAACCAGAGCTAAACACGGTACTAGCAAAAGAGAACACTTGCAGAACAATAAGAGTGAAAACTAGAGTGCTCTATGCAATTAAAATAGAGTGTGTCATTCTCAAAACAAGTATGCTGGGATCCAACCATATACTACAACAAACAAAAGAAAAGAAAAAAAAAGGAAAAGAAAGACGCTCCAAGAACAACACATAGCATATGAAGCAATACAAATATAGTGTCTTGAAAGATGACCTGATATTTTTGTTGATGAAGAAGGGAATGCTTTGGGCATCCCCAAGCTTTGATGCTTCTACCTCTTGGATATTTCTTGGGGTGACATGGGCATCCCCAAACTTGAGCTTTTGTCCATCCTTTATCTTATCACATCATTTTTCTCTCCATATACTTAGAAACTTCCTTCATAGAAAACTTCACACAATTTTCATTAGCAGCATTAGTGCAATTAAAATAACAAATCCACTTTGGTTCAGTTCTAACATAAGTAAAACATCCATTACAATATTAGCTACTGTAGCAACTTCTTTTAAAAGCTCTTTCTCTCAAAAGAACTCAAAAATAAAAAGATTAAGAGGCAAATGCAAATAGTGTCAGAAATTTTTCAAAACAGAACACCAGGTAAAGATCGTTTTTTTCGAAAATTCTCTGTTGCTCAAATTGAAAAGTGCAAAACTAACGAAAGTTATATAATAACCCGGGCATATGTTTAAAAAATTTCAGATCAATCCTACATTCTGGCTGAGAATAATAAATTTTGTTGTTGGCAACACAAAATCTGTTTCGAGACAACATCTTCTCCAAATCTTACCTTCTTCCTATTAGAGGCTATCCTTGGCACAAAAATGAAATAGAAAGGATAAGGAGAGGTTATTAAAGAGGTTCAAGACTCAACAAAAGAAAAATTACAGAAATAAAACATGGGTTATCTCCCAAGAGTTCTTTTCTTTAATGCCTTTCTGCTAGGCGCCAGAAAAAGAGCTCGAATAAAGTATCTTCAAGTGAAGAATAATCAACATCATAATTTGTCCCAATAATAGAATCAAAAGGTAACTTATTTATCTTTCTAGAGAAGTGTTCCATACCTTTCTTGAGTGAGAACTGATATTTAATAATCCCATCTCTTATATCAATTGCAGCACCAACCGTTCTAAGAAAAGGTCTTCCCAAAACAATAGGATAAGAAGCATTGCATTCAATATCCAAAAAACAAAATCAACGGGGACAAATTTATTACTAACCATAATAAAAACATCATTAACTCTCCCCAAAGGTTTCTTCTTAGCAATATCAGCAAAATGAACATCCAAATAACATTGTTCCAAAGGTGGCAAATCAAGCATATCATAAATTTTTCTAAGCATAACAGAGATGCTCGCACATGATCACATAAAGCATTGCAATCAAAGTCATTCACTTTCATCTTAGTGATGGGCTACCAACCATATTCTAACTTCCTAGGAATAGAAACTTCATGTTTTAACTTCTCTTCTCTAATTTGCATGAGAGCATTTGTAATATGTTTTGTAAAAGCCATATCTATAGCACTAGAATTAGGACTTCTAGCAAGCTTTTGTAGGAACATAATTACTTCAGAGATATTGCAACCATCAAAATCAAACTCATTATTATCAAAGGTAAAAGTACTATTGTCTCACATACTTCAATTTTTTAGCACTCTTAACAGAAACAATTTCAGTGGCTCTAGGCAATTTTGTAGAAGGAGTGGGGACTTTTCCTACACCAATTATTTTAACATTATTAGTAGGAGGTTTGCTAACATTTGAGACTTCAGCACTACTAGTGTTGGTAATGGTACAAACTTTAGTCATACTATTATCTCTAGCAATTTCATTCTCTCTTTTCCACCTAGCATGCAATTCAGCCAACATCCTAACTGAAAGATCGAGATGTCGCCTAGAGGGGGGGTGAATAGGCAATTACAAACTCTTGCGGATTTTTCTTGTAAGAATGCGGAATTAAACTATCGTTTAGTTTACAAGCACAAACCCTAAATATGCTAAGCTCAACTAAGTGTAACAATAGCAACTAGAGCTAAGCAAGATAGGCACAAGATATATGTAGCACAAGTGATAGCAAGATATATATACTTCAAGCACGATGGCTATCACAAGGAAAGAGAGCTCGGGTATAGAAATAACCGAGGCACGCGGAGACGAGGATGTATTCCCGTGTTCCCTTGCTTTGCAACAAGGTACGTCACGTTTGGAGGAGTGGAGGTCCCACGAAGGATTCCCCGCGCCACGAAGGCTCACCCTATTCTCCGAACCACACCCACGAAGGATAATGGCCCTTTCCTTATGGTTAGCTTTTCCTCCGCTCCGGAGATGGCAAGCTCCACAACCACTTCACAAGCTCCACGAAGGAGAAGCCCGGGCCCCTTCACAATCTTCCACGAAGAGATCACCGGGACACCAACCAAGCCAACTAGGAGGTCACCCTCCAAGAGTAACAAGCTCACGGTCTCTCACTCGAACAAATCGTGGTGGAGAGCTCAACACTATGCAATGATGCAAAGCAAGAACACCGGAGGTGTTCAAGTCCTTCACACTCAAATCCCACCAAAGCAACGAATGCTAGGATGAGATTGGAGAGGAAGAACAAGGGGGAAAGTCAACTAAAGACTCCAAGATCTAGATCCCAAGAGATTCCCTCACTTAGAGAAGAAATGGTTTGGTGGAAGTGTAGATCTAGATCTCCTCTCTCAAATCCTCAAATATGAGCAAGAATGGTTGGAGGAATCAAGGGAGAGAGCAACTTCTTCAAATGCAACAATGGAGGTGAGAGAGAGAGGAAGAAGTTCTTGCTCAAGGTGGAAGAAGGGCTATTTATAGTCTAAGGAGAAAAATAACCGTTGGGGAAGAAACGGGGTGAAAAACGCATAAAATTCGGGCAGAAAAACAGCCCAGCTGGTTGCCAGGCCGGCCGACCGGCCTGGGCGCTGAGGAGCCCGGTCGGCAGCCTGGTCCGACCGGCCCAGCAACCGGGTGCGGCCGGTGGCGCGCTGGGCGGCGGGAAGGCCTCAGGCCGCGCGGGGAGCGGCCCAGGCCGCGTGGGCGGTGGCGGCCCAGCAGCGCCGGGCGGCGCGGAGTGTAGGCCGCGAGGGGCGCGACGGGGGTGCAGGCCGCGTGGGCCTCCGGACTGAGTGGCGGCCCGGTCAAAATCCGGTCGGACCGGAGGGGTAGCTGGGCTGCCCGGCGCGTGGGCCGGTGGCCGCCCGGTCCGGTTGGCGCCCGATGCGGACCGGGTGGGCCGGCGTGCGGCCCGGCAGGCCGGGCGGCAACCGGCTGCCTTCCCCCTTTTTTTCTTTTCTTTTTCTTTTTCTTCTTTTACCTTTTCTTTAATAACTATTGCTCCCGAACTCCGATTGACATGAAACTAATTTCGTTGGAAAGATAATAACAAATGCTATCCAATAGAAAGTGCAAACTCAAGAAACTGTAGGAGGGGATTTTATCATGAATATAAAAGGGTAGAACCTTATATCATGAATAACCGGTAAAATCACCCAACCTCGAAAACGCAATAGAAGATGCATGCGAACTCCGTTTTTGATGAACTTGGGCTTGTTGTAAAGCTAGCAACAAGCTCAAGAACCTCACATAGAGAAACACCAAGAAGCAATAAGGATATGCAAAGTATGCAAGGGGTTGAGCTCCCTAAGACGATGTGATCAAGTTACCCAACCGAAAGCCCCTCTTAATAGTGCGGCTATCTATCCTATAATCCGGTCTCCCAACATCCACCTTGAGACCGGTAAAAGGAAAACCTAGCAAGGCCATACCTTTGCCTTGCGCATCCCGCTTGATCTTGATGATAATTCTTCAAGCTTCACTCAAGCCGAAATGCCTCTCTTGACCAATGTTGCTTCGTGAAGACTCACAAATGCTCCCCCATACACTATGATGGGAAAGCTCCATTGATGCACATCTTCACAAGTCCATTATCATCAAATGGACGGCAAGCTTCAAGTATGTGATTCACTTGAGACGCTTATCTTGAACTTGCCCAACTCAACCTTGTATCTTCACATACTCACATAAGATAGAGCATGGCTAATATTGAGTTCCACATAAGAACTCCATCTTCATTTCTTCTTATTGATCATATCACATATATATATCTTCATACCGATGATCTTGATGCCAATACACAAGATATACCTTTATCTTCATGGCATCCATACTTGAATCCAACACATGGAGAGCAAGTAGTACCTATGGAATATTCCTTCATATAAACTCAATGAAAACATTAGTCCATAGGGGTTGTCATTAATTACCAAAACCACACATAGGGGCAATGTACCCTTACAATCTCCCCCATTTTGGTAATTGATGACAACCACAATAAGAGGGTTTATATAATGAATATTGGTGACAAGTACGCAACTTATCCGAGAATAAGTTGTATACAAGAGGTTGTATTTGATATGGTCAAGTAACACAAAGCTACTAGCCCATATCAAAACCGGCTCTACTCACACAACTACAACAAATGCAATGGATGTGAGTAGAACCAATATATATAGAGAAAACACCCCCACAATGTATGCACGTGTGATGAACATGAATTCATTGCATACATTGTCAAGATTAACCTTTGGGATAGTTTCCACTATATATATACAACCATGCAAGACATATAAATATGGAATGCATGAGAGGCAAAACACTTAAGCACAAACCAAACTTAAGTATAAAACCATTCCCTTAAACCCTCTAAACTTCTCCCCCATTGGCATCGATTGTCAAAATGGGTGAAAAATTTAGAAGGACAATATAATGTGAGTTCCTCCCCAAAGTGTGCACTTCTCATAATTTGAGTGGAATCAAGTGCACATATCCAATGATGAATACTTGAAGGAAGTCAAACTATATTGAGGATCAAAGATTGCATAAAGATAACATGGTGAAGTGAGCTTCAACAAATAAAGCAAGCAATCAAAGATCCAATTGGACAAACAAAGATATCATGATAAGAGAGATATAGTGCTTCTAAAAATAAGAAAGCTCCCCAAGGTTCGTGCACAATTTATAATGTTTGCATTTGAATATAATATGCACAAACATGGAATCCTCACTCCCTATATATCATTTAGAACACAACTAAGATAAAGAGAGTATGCTTATCAAGAACAACTTTAGTCCAACGATTACGAGATATGAGTGCATGAAGAAAATAAATAAACCAAGCACTCATAAATTTTCTTTACCAACCCACTAAAAACAAAAGGGGTAAAAAGATGGTCGGCAAAGAACAAGGATATCAAGATGATGGATTAACGCTCCTATGTATATGAGTTTCTAAAGTGGACAAAGTGATCCATAAAGAAACATGCACACACAAGAGGTTAACAAAATAGATAAGACAAGATATCCAAGATGAAGTCATAAAATATACCAAAGGATGTTTGCTTAAGAAGCATATATAGCCTATGGCTCCAATTCTCACTTATGGTATATGAATGAACTTCAACCAAGTTAAGCCTCAAAAACATCACAACTAACAATAAGGGAAATAGAGCTAGTTGGAGTGTTTTGAGAAAAGGCAACAAGTATCATAAATATGGATTTATTTCGCAATTTCATCAATATTGCACATAAGAGCTCTTTGAGGAATTGATATGCAATAAATTGCTAGAGGGCATATTTGGGTAGGTGAATCATAAACATGATGTATATATATTCCCAACATATGCATCTTCTCAAATTACTCAAATGTACAATAAAAAGTTTTACTTTAAAAATGAGTTTTCAAGAATCGCAATATTTTTGAAATAAATAATTTCATGCCAAGATACAACCTACAAGAGGTTGGATGCTATATGAGAATGCATGAATAAGATACTTGTTACCAAGATAGGAATGACTTGATGTATTAGATAAGAGTTCATCGATCATCCTAGCTTGACTCCAATTCTCATATGGTGACAACACCTTCCTTATAGATGAGACAAGCCTCCATTGCATCTCCAATGTACCTAAAACATTATTCAAGTACATCTTGGTCCCCAAACTTATTGGGTCCAACATGGTTAGACTAACCACAATATATAGGACACACTCCATATAAACATGTGCATATTTAGATGAAGTTTGAATTTCATGCACATCTTAGCCATTTAGGATTTGATGGAGTATATCCTACATAATGGATCAAAAGAAAGCAAGCATGCTACAAGTATAAACAAATTACATATAAGCATGCACCATAACTTTAAAGGATCCAAGAAAGATATACTTTGGACAAAACACCAAAAGAATTAAATAAGGCATAGAGGTGCCACAAAACAAATTTGTTGTCCAAGTTATATCTAAGAAGCAAATCTCAAAAGATTTGTTCAACAAAGTTCAACAAATGAACTAAGAAGAAACCATTGAGCATAGAGGATGAAATAAAGCAAACATGCTCAAAGATTTATCTCATTCAAACTAATAAAATATGTAAGAAGGAATGAGATAGCAAACTCCCCAAAGGAGCAAGGTTCGAACAAATAAACCAAACCCTCACTTTTCACAATGGCACAATGTACCGTAAAGAAAAGGTATGTATTCCAAAACAACCACTTGATATGAATCAAGGGGTTTTATCAAAAGATTTTTCAAAGGGACAAGGAAGACATATGGGAGCTATAAAGATTTCTTGGAGATAAAATAAGGGAGTAAGAAACAATCCAAGGTGAAGATGATCCAAAATTCAACCACATACAAGGTTATCAATTGTCAAAGACAATGAGTGTATTGGAAATAATTTCCGGTGGTGAATTGACAAAGATAGTAAGGATCAATTTCACAATAAAAGGCATAGGATAAGTATATAGAATTAAGTGCTATGTACGGATGAAGATTCTTGATAACTTCAACTAGTCACACAATCACGCACGGCAATGATTAGAATAACTTGAAGCAAACGGTGTCCCAAATAATATATAGAGATATGTATTTGAGGAAAAACCGCACCAAGAATTTCATATTCAAACAAGAGCCCACAAGATGAGTAATAAAATATTTTTATTAGGAATGGAGCTTGTTTGAGCAAACATGCCACCTAGGAACAAGATAATTAAGAGCATCA
Source organism: Lolium rigidum (assembly GCF_022539505.1). NCBI lineage: Eukaryota > Viridiplantae > Streptophyta > Magnoliopsida > Poales > Poaceae > Lolium > Lolium rigidum. The sequence continues at coordinate 335,407,381 of NC_061513.1, read as the reverse complement.
ACTCTAAGTGGCATAACCTCATATGTTCACATTTTCTAGGCTTGTGATATGTACAAAACATATTACTCCCCCATAATGTGATAAAACATTTCTTCTAAATAAGAGGCAACTAAAATTCAACTAGAGATGATTAATGGATATTTAGAATTTGAATTTCTCATGAGTATGACACACCACATAGTGACTAGATAATCTTGCAATATCAATACTAAGTGGTGGTACCCATGTACACACATTTTAAAGAAAGAGAGATGCACAAAGCATATCACTCCCCCAAAATGGGATGTCCCATTAATCACTTCAAAGAGAGCCAAATAAGATATCATCAAGATGCATTAGGCTCAAAACAATACACAAGTATATGATGAGTCAAACAAACATACTTGAATACACAAGATAGGCAAGTAAGACACAACACATACATACACATATTTGGTACAAAACCGAACATGCAAAGGGGCAAGTAACTTACAATAAACATGAAGAGTTGAAGTATAAGTTACCGCAAAGAGGAACATTGGATATAAGATATACTCCCTCCGTTCCTTTTTATAGTGCCTATAGATTTTTAGCATTTGTTTCAGAATATAAGGTTTTAGCTTAGCTTTTTTTCAATTACCCCCAACCCGTTCAGCTCCAAAATTGTTCAGCCCCCAAAATTGTTATGGTAAGTTAGAAAGATATGGATTTCCCAAATTTTACGTTGATCTCAAATCGTTCAGCTAGGGGTCTTGTGTAAAAAATACTCTTGCGCTAATTTCCGTGCTAAAAAACAATAGGCACTATAGAATGGAACAGAGGAAGTAGATGATAATCCATACAACTTGGCTTGGTAAAAATATAATATATGAAGATCCCTTAATTCTTCATGAAATAGTCAAGTCTCCAATGCCCTCCATATACACCTATTGATCAAATTTGAGCTTGTTGGTCCCCAACCAAGTTGGGTCCTAAGAGGTTAGTCACAATAGGCTTGGCAAACCAAATGGTTCTTTTCTTGAAACCACTTTGAGTTCCAACAAACTTGGCAAACACATTGCCATCCTTATCCTTCCCTAGAGAATAATCATTATCAACAATTATAGGGTTAGATAAGGTACCACCTAAGCAAGAAGAAGCAAAGTGCCCTGATGTCTACTTCCCCCTCCTTTTCCTGTAGACAGTGTTGGGCCTCCAAGAGCAGAGGTTTGTAGAACAGCAGCAAGTTTTCCCTTAAGTGGATCACCCAAGGTTTATCGAACTCAGGGAGGAAGAGGTCAAAGATATCCCTCTCATGCAACCCCGCAACCACAAAGCAAGAAGTCTCTTGTGTCCCCAACACACCTAATAGGTGCACTAGTTCGGCGAAGAGATAGTGAAATACAGGTGGTATGAATATATATGAGCAGATAGCAACGGTGCCGGAAAATAGCTTGCTGGCGTGTAGTTGATGGTGGTAGTATTGCAGCAGTAGTAACACAAGTAAAACAAAGAAACAAGCAGTAGTAACGCAAGTATTTAGGAACAAGGCCTAGGGATCATACTTTCACTAGTGGACACTCTCAACATTGATCACATAACGTAATAGATAAATGCATACTCTACACTCTTGTTGGATGATGAACACATTGCGTAGGATTACACGAACCCTCAATGCCGGAGTTAACAAGCTCCACAATTAAATGTTCATATTTAAGTAACCTTATAGTGTAAGATAGATCAAAAGACTAAACCAAGTACTAACATAGCATGCACACTCGTCACCTTCATGCATATGTAGGAGGAATAGATCACATCAATACTATCATAGCAATAGTTAACTTCATAATCTACAAGAGATCATGATCATAGCATAAACCAAGTACTAACACGGATGCACACATCGTCACCATTACATCGTGCGGGAGGAATAGAACTACTTTAATAACATTGCTAGAGTAGCACATAGATAAATTGTGATACAAACACATTGCAATCATAAAGAGATATAAATAAGCACCTCACTATGCCATTCATCGGTGAATAAGTATTCGTGAAATATAGCCTAAGAGACCCACACGGTGCACACACTGTCACCTTTACACACGTGGGACAAGGAGTCTCCGGAGATCACATAAGTAAAACTCACTTGACTAGCATAATGACATCTAGATTACAAGCATCATCATATGAATCTCAATCATGTAAGGCAGCTCATGAGATTATTGTATTGAAGTACATAGGAGAGAGATGAACCACATAGCTACCGGTACAGCCCCGAGCCTCGATGGAGAACTACTCCCTCCTCATGGGAGCAGCAGCGGTGATGAAGATGGCGGTGGAGATGGCAGCGGTGTCGATGGAGGAGCCTTCCGGGGCACTTCCCCGTTCCGGCAGCGTGCCGGAACGCAGACTCCGTCCCCCGGATCTTGGCCTCGCGATGGCGGCGGCTCCGGAAGGTTTCTGTGGTTTCGTCGAACGTATCGTGGTTTTCGATCCAGGGGCTTTATATAGGCGAAGAGGCGGCGCAGGAGGGTCGAAGGGCGACGACACCATAGGGCGGCGCGGCCGGGGCCCGGGCCGCGCCGGCCTATGGTCCGGGGGCCCGGTGCCCCCTCAGGTCCTTCCCGTGTGTTCCGGATGCTTCCGGTGAAAATAGGAACCCGGGCGTTGATTTCGTCCGATTCGAGAATATTTCGTTACTAGGATTTCCGAAACCAAAAACAACAGTAAAACGTGAACTGGCACTTCGGCATCTTGTTAATAGGTTAGTTCCAGAAAATGCACGAATATGACATAAAGTGTGCATAAAACACGTAGATAACATCAATAATGTGGCATGGAACATAAGAAATTATCGATACGTCGGAGACGTATCAGCATCCCCAAGCTTAGTTCTGCTCGTCCCGAGCGGGTAAAACGATAACACGGATAATTTCTGGAGTGACATGCCATCATAACCTTGATCATACTATTTGTAAAGCATATGTAGTGAATGCAGCGATCAAAACAATGTATATGACATGAGTAAACAAGTGAATCATATAGCAAAGACTTTTCATGAATAGCACTTCAAGACAAGCATCAATAAGTCTTGCATAAGAGTTACCTCATAAAGCAATAATTCAAAGTAAAGGCATTGAAGCAACACAAAAGAAGATTAAGTTTCAGCGGTTGCTTTCAACTCATAACATGTATATCTCATGGATATTGTCAACATAGAGTAATATAATAAGTGCAATAAGCAAGTATGTAGGAATCAATGCACAGTTCACACAAGTGTTTGCTTCTTGAGGTAGAGAGAGATAGGTGAACTGACTCAACATTGAAAGTAAAAGAATGGTCCTCCATAGAGGAAAAGCATCGATTGCTATATTTGTGCTAGAGCTTTGATTTTGAAAACATGAAACAATTTTGTCAACGGTAGTAATAAAGCATATGTATCATGTAAATTATATCTTATAAGTTGCAAGCCTCATGCATAGTATACTAATAGTGCCCGCACCTTGTCCTAATTAGCTTGGACTACCGGATCATCACAATGCACATGTTTTTACCAAGTGTCACAAAGGGGTACCTCCATGCTGCCTGTACAAAGGTCTAAGGAGAAAGCTCGCATTGGATTTCTCGCTATTGATTATTCTTCAACTTAGACATCCATACCGGGACAACATAGACAACAGATAATGGACTCCTCTTTTATGCATAAGCATGTAACAACAATTAATAATTTTCTCATTTGAGATTGAGGATATTTGTCCAAAAGCTGAAACTTCCACCATGGATCATGGCTTTAGTTAGCGGCCCAATGTTCTTCTCTAACAATATGCATGCTTAACCATAAGGTGGTAGATCTCTCTTACTTCGGACAAGACGGACATGCATAGCAACTCACATGAAATTCAACAAAGAGTAGTTGATGGCGTCCCCAGGTGAACATGGTTATCGCACAACAAGCAACTTAATAAGAGATAAAGTGCATAATTACATATTCAATACCACAATAGTTTTTAAGCTATTTGTCCCATGAGCTATATATTGCAAAGGTGAATGATGGAATTTTAAAGGTAGCACTCAAGCAATTTACTTTGGAATGGCGGAAAAATACCATGTAGTAGGTAGGTATGGTGGACACAAATGGCATAGTGGTTGGCTCAAGTATTTGGATGCATGAGAAGTATTCCCTCTCGATACAAGGTTTAGGCTAGCAAGGTTATTTGAAACAAACACAAGGATGAACCGGTGCAGCAAAACTCTCATAAAAGACATATTGTAAACATTATAAGACTCTACACCGTCTTCCTTGTTGTTCAAACTCAATACTAGAAATTATCTAGACCTTAGAGAGACCAATTATGCAAACCAAATTTTAGCATGCTCTATGTATTTCTTCATTAATGGGTGCAAAGCATATGATGCAAGAGCTTAAACATGAGCACAACAATTGCCAAGTATCACATTACCCAAGACATTATAGCAAATTACTACATGTATCATTTTCCAATTCCAACCATATAACAATTTAACGAAGAAGAAACTTCGCCATGAATATTAAAAGCTAAGAACACATGTGTTCATATGCAACAGCGGAGCGTGTCTCTCTCCCACACAAGCATGATGTAATCCAATTTATTCAAACACAAACAAAAATAAGAAACATACAGACGCTCCAAGCAAAGCACATAAGATGTGACCGAATAAAAATATAGTTTCAAGAGAAGGAACCTGATAATTCGTCGATGAAGAAGGGGATGCCTTGGGCATCCCCAAGCTTAGACGCTTGAGTCTTCTTAGAATATGCAGGGGTGAACCACCGGGGCATCCCCAAGCTTAGAGCTTTCACTCTTCTTGATCATAGTATATCATCCTCCTCTCTTGACCCTTGAAAACTTCCTTCACACCAAACTTCTCATAAACTTCATTAGAGGGGTTAGTACATAATCAAAAACTCACATGTTCAGAGGTGACACAATCATTCTTAACACTTCTGGACATTGCTCAAAGCTACTGGAAGGTAATGGAACAAAGAAATCCACCCAACACAGCGAAAGAAGCAATGCGAAATAAAAGGCAGAATCTGTCAAAACAGAACAGTCCGTAAATACGAATTTTTAATAAATACTTCCGTTGCTCAGATCAGAAAACTCAAAACTAATGAAAGTTGCGTACGTATCTGAGGAACACGCACGTAAATTGGCATATTTTTCTGATTTTTCTACAGAGAAAACAGCCCAGATTCGTGACAGATAGAAATCTGTTTCTGCGCAGAAATCCAAATCTAGTATCAACCTTCGATTAGAGGCTTCACTTGGCACAACAAAACACAAAACTTTTTTTTTTTTTTTTTTTTGAGATTACAAAACACAAAACTAAGATAAGGAGAGGTTGCTACAGTAGTAAACAAATTCCAAGACACAAATATAAAACAAAGTACTGTAGCAAAATAACACATGGGTTATCTCCCAAGAAGTTCTTTTCTTTATAGCCATTAAGATGGGCTCAGCAGTTTTAATGATGCACTCGTAAGAAATAGTATTTGAAGCAAAAGAGAGCATCAAGAGGCAAATTCAAAACACATTTAAGTCTAACATGCTTCCTATGCATAGGAATCTTGTAAGTAAACAAGTTCATGAAGAGCAAAGTAACAAGCATAGGAAGATAAAACAAGTGTAGCCTCAAAAATTTCAGCACATAAAGAGGTGTTTTAGTAACATGAAAATTTCTACAACCATATTTTCCTCTCTCATAATAACTTTCAGTAGCATCATGAGCAAACTCAACAATATAACTATCAAGTGAAACATTCTTATCATGAGTCTCATGCATAAACTTATTACTCTCCACATAAGCATAATCAATTTTATTAGTTGTAGTGGGAGCAAATTCAACAAAGTAGCTATCATTATTCTTCTCATCAAGTGTAAGAGGCATATTGTAATCATAATCAAATTCACTCTCCATAACAGGGTGGTACCAAAAGACCACTATCATTATAATCATCATAAATAGGAGGCAAAGTATCATCAAAGAAAATTTTCTCCTCAATGCTTGGGGGACTAAAAATATCATGCAAACCAGCTTCCCCAAGCTTAGAATTTTCCATATTATTAGCAACAATGGTGTTCAAAGTATTCATGCTAACATGTTCCATGTGTTTTTAAATTTTCGGATCAAACAATCCATGTTTTAAATCAGGAAATAGCATAAGAAGCTCATTCTTGTCCATTATGCCAGACTAGTGTAAACAAGAAACAAAAAGATGCAATTGCAGGATCTAAAGGAAATAGATTTGAGTACTTACGACGCCGGAAAATAGCTTGGTAGCCGAGGTCCGGAGTGTGAGTACCTTTTACCTTTCCTCCCCGACAACGGCGCCGGAAAAGTGCTTGATGTCTACTTCCCCTCCTTTTCACCGTAGACGGTGTTGGGCCTCCAAGAGCGAGAGGTTTGTAGAACGACGAGCAAGTTTTCCCTTAAGTGGATCACCCAAGGTTTATCGAACTCGGGAGGAAGAGGTCAAAGATATCCCTCTCATGCAACCCTGCAACCACAAAGCAAGAAGTCTCTTGTGTCCCCAACACACCTAATAGGTGCACTAGTTCGACGAAGAGATAGTGAAATACAGGTGGTATGAATATATATGAGCAGGTAGCAACGGTGCCGGAAAATAGCTT